>NC_070578.1:3032500-3325000 GCF_027409825.1 Scomber japonicus
TAAATAAACTATATTGTACATTTTAAGTAATGAACCGTCTGGTTTCTTCAGGCTTCAGTAATTATCAGGACACTCTTCAGATGGCAGCATTATCAAATGATATATTTAATGATACATATTGATATTGTTTTTTATCCTGCCCTTTTATTGGTAGTTTTTTTTGTTTTTTATATACCAATAAAAAGGAGAAGCACTGAAATTGTGTTGTATAGTTGCTGCTCATTGATAATAAACCTATTGTATTCTATTCTATTCTATTCACTCATCAATATGGAAAAAATATTATCTTATTTCTTTTTGCCATATCACCCTACACTTTCTGATTGAAATGAAAGGGAAAGTGTTTATACTATAGGTACAAACACATTTTTTATATAAAAATAAAGTCCTAATTTAAATAAATGACAAACTGTTAACTACTATTATTTTCCCTCATCAGATCATTTCACCTGTCATGTCTCACATCTTCTTAAACAAATCGGATCTGGGTGACAGCCAGATAATCTTCCCCACTGTACTGCTCTGAGATCATGGCACCGGACAGTAATGCTGGTCTTGGATCAGCGGGCTAACTTTGTCCTCTTCTTTATACAGCAGCAACAGCAGCAGCATTAAGCCTGACTTAATCCTAACTGGGTGTCGTTAGCGGATAGAGGAGCTGCACGTAGCTCTAACTGCACGCTTTCTGCCCAACATCTGAGTGGGTCATTACATTACAACAAGCATATAACATGCGTGTGTGTGTGTGTGTGGGGGGGGGGGGGGGGGGTCATAATCAGATAGGTTTGTTACAGGCCTGGAGGCTCTGCTGCTATTTCTCATCCAGTTCTTTAAATAAGGAAAGGAAGCAGGATTTTGGTCTGTCTTCTCACATCAGCCCTACATTTATTTTCTCCTCCGTTCATTGTTCATTCTAACCATCACCTCATCTCAACACTCGGTATGCAGCTAAGGTGCCAATAACCAACCAGTTCTTTATTTATATTCCCTTTTCATTTACATTGCCAATGAAGTGACACAGAGCATGAGGTAGAGTATGGCTGACCTGCTTTCGTATGAAGGTCTCACGAGCTCTCAGACTGTGTCCTCTACAACAATAATTACTTTGCCTGTCTTTCACAATTTGAACAGATCCTGCAAGTGTTATTTTATTTCACCCACATATTCATTAAGTCCTGTTTAGAGAGGCTGCAAGCAAATTTATACCATGCTTTTTTATAATAATAATACTAATATTAATAATAATGTATAATATCAACTTAAAGTCATGTTCACAGATAGTACAATGATTTCAGTACATTTTGTACAATTAATTTTTCAGTCGTAATTCACTGAATGTATTGTCATATTACAGTGGTTAACTGGATTGTTAATTGTTAAACTGTTTAGTTATTGGAGTAACTAAAATTAAAAAGTAATGACAACAAGATTGTTGAAGTAGGCTATATTGTTTAATTCATTTACTGAAGTTATGTTATGTACAATGGAGATATAAAGAGCCAACCACAGTATCATATCACATTCAATTGATGTTCATACTCTTTATTGTGACCACCAAGAGAAACTCTGCGTTGGGAGCATATCACGCCAGACTCCGTTTTAGTAATCAACAATTCACTGTTTCTTAGATTACCTGAAAATATACATAATACATAGAGCTTCACGTAATACCTATTTCATCGTAACACTAAATGCCATTAAATCGGCAAACATGTGAACCACCAAAGACCAATCATTCCGATTAAATCTGAACTTTTAGTATTGATTCACTCAACTCTGTACTGCCTTCGGCTGTTAATACTGTGGAGGTTGAGGTGTGACTGAATAGCATGGATTCTTAAAGTTAAGATATTATACACATACAGGTCACTTGGTAGTCTAGTCTGGCTATATGCCGGATTGCAAAACTACATTAAAGGGCTCGTGAAATGCTTTCAGTCATGTTTTTCGCTGTGTGTTCCAAGCTTGAAGGGAAAGTCTGCTAAATTGCCATATTTGTAAACACGGGTTGGCACTGCTGTGCATGAGCGCGGTATACCAGAACGAACCGTTTCTACACAATATACAATCAACAGGCGAGGAACAGAGAGATAGAAATATAGCGCACACTGTCTACCAGGCTTCATATTAACCCCACGTGTCATTAAAGCCTCTGAAGTGACATATAACAAGAGCAAAGCTGCAGAGTTATGATATGCAAAATAACCTTTTGTATCAGTGAGTGAGGAAAGCGAAGGGTCGGAGAAATAAACGCTACCTTTACCATCGATACAATATACGATGCCATGCATGAATACGAATAACTGCACAACAACCAAGTCGTTATAACAATCACACGTTTAAGTTTGCAGCAAATCTGTAAAGAATAGCAGTGCTTTGGACGGTTCAGTGGGGGAAGGGGGATTGATGCTGGAGCTAGGCTTCGGCGGCCTGGCGGAGGTTTCGACCCTCTTCAGCAAGTCTGAACAAAACGCAGCTTCTTTTCCTCCACTCTGACTTCTATTAGTAAAGCACAATAACACACTGGATGCTGACTTACCGGACGGGTTGACCGCAGCGGGAGTTGCCATGTTTCCTCAGCGAAGAAAAATAACAAAACAGCAGCAATGGAGATGACGCACAATACGGCTAGAGAGCCCCGTGAGAGACCGTCTACACTCCGCGGGATTGGCACGCGAGGCTCGGTCTAACCGCCTCACATCCGTTAACGCGAGGGAACAATAATCTGGACGCGACACAATAATCAACGGCTGTCTTCTCCACGGAAATGATATTTAGTGTATATTTTAGGAAAATTCCCTCCAAGAACAGACTTAATAAAAATGCAAGATGTCTGAATGGTAGCACCGCGAGATTTTAGGGCTGCTTGAATAAATTAATGTTATAGTGTTGAGTGTGTCTGCTCCAGTGATGAATGTAATGTCAATATGTATGACGTTTGAAATCTAATGCCACACTGTGTGTTATGATGTGATGATTGTACTGGTTGTGTCTGTGCCTTCTGCCACAGGAAGCAGCCCACTGTGGACCACTGCTGCTGGGACAGTGTGGGAAAGCTACAGAGTCACGAGCCCAGCACCCTCTCATAGTCACAAACCTAAACTTCATATGCCTGGTCCCTATTTTCATATAGCATACACCAGTTTGCTCAGAAAGTTGCCTGAAGATACCTCTCTGAAGCAAACATCTCTGTTCTCTAGCATGGGAACCTTAGAAATGACAATCTCCACCTACTTACATAAACACCACATGATAATACTTTGCTGTAATATATACAATGTAAAAGTCCTGCATTAAAAATTCTACCCAGCAAAAGGCAGGTGAAGTGTCAACTATTTAAGTACTCATTATGCAGAATGACACCTGTTTGTGTTATTATTAATACACTAACATGCAGTGCTTTGATGTTGTAGTAGGTCGAGGCATACGTTTTATTTTACTGCTGTAAAACTCCATATTTAATAAGATCGTCAAATGTGTTGTTTGTACGATCCCACTGTTAAAAGAAAGTATACCTGTAAAAAAAGCTCTTTCTGAAATTAAGCAGAACAGAAGTATAAAGTTGTATTAATATACTGGGTTATCGATCCATCACAAACTTGAATTATGGCTAATAAATCATTTAATAATGCTTTTTATGCCATTTATAACAAACACAAATGGTTTTGCCAAGCTGTGAATGTTGTAATCCATTCATAGACAATAACTCTCTAATTAGCCACCAAGTCACTTACAGTTTAGAAACCTATTAGAAATGATGACTTAAAATATTACCTATAACAACCAGAGTAAAGCCCTGTATATGCAGTTCATAGTCATATTTTCATCATATGGATATACATGGAGTTGTCAGTTTATTAGGTACACCTAACTAAAACTAATTCAGTCTAATATAACGAAAACTAAACATTATAACCTTGAAGACTGTAGGATTTATGGCAGGGCAACATTAGTTTTAGCTAGGAGTATCTAATAAACTGGTAAATTAGTGTATACTGATTTCTCTTTAAAGCTGATGTTTAGTTGTATTTGGATGGTCTATACATCAGTCATCCACTCTGTGTAAAGAGACCACTGAACTCATATTATCCACAAACCAATTCCATTCCCTCAAATGCAATTTTTGATCGATCTTCTCTCAATTCCTCCTGTTCATACTGACTATTAGGTTCCCCACCAAATGCACTTACAATAGAAGTGATGAAGGACAAAACCCACACTACAAACATTTTAAAAAAATGTAAAAGGGGAAAAAGGTCTGAGGCTAATATGAAGGTTAAGCAGCTCACAGTCTGAGTACATTAATGACAGATGTTTCCCTGTCATTTTGAAATGTCTCATAGCTTAAAATAAACTTTACATAAATACATGTTTACACAGAAGGAGGACTGTGGATTTAGTCCTCCATCACTTATGAACAAATCTTCAAATGGTCAGTATGAACAGGAGGAATCAAGAAAAACAGGTTTCAGAAGTTTTTGTTTTTGTTTTTATTTTTATTTTTTTGTGATTTTACTAATTTATTTTATATGTTGACAAAGAATGTTGATTGATTGTGATCCTGAATAATAAAACTCTCTAATGCTGCATTATGAAACATGTATTAGCTATGTAGTCCTAACCATCATGACCCTGTTCCAGGATGCACTGGGAGCGCTGATATCCCATGTTTAATTAGCTTAATGATTTCATTTAGTAAGGATGAAACTGGTTCCATGTGCCAACAGAAGCAACGTGTCCCATCAGATCTACAACAAGATCTACTACTGAGACTTTATATTTTTTGTCAGGGGCAACAGAATAAAAAGCAGAAATCCACTTGGTTCCATGGTCCAACGGGTTTATCAGAGCTTTTACAATAAAACAGTTGACTGAAAGATGTGTCAATGAGAGTAGAGAGACTGAATCATTAAGTAAAACCAAACTATGACCTTAATTCAGTGACACAAGCCTCCCCTTTCTCATGACATAGAGTCACTTGATTTGTTGCTGATATCAAAAACACTGAACATCTATATTGTTCTATTTTTTCCCATAAAAGACCCAAACCAAAAATGTATTACTCCATTTCTTAATACTCTCTTGAAAAACAGCTTACACATATACAGTTTCAGTAGTTTCCTGAAACATTTTTAGCAAATGTCACTAGTCAGTAGATGCTTTAAATAGTTTGGCTCTGCTCATGAGATCTGACGACAAAAAATAAATAAAAATCTCCAGACTGATCCTTTAAGCTTCACCCATCTAAACCTGATTTTAATATTGAACTGTAAATCTAATTCAGAATATTCTACGTCACTGTAGAAGTGAAGACGGCTAACATTACATTATTATATAAAGACCTTTGGTTTTCACAGCACACGCTCATGCATACATGTGTCTCACTGATGTGTGTATCTCTCTGTACACACTTGCTGCACCCTTCTTGTGAACACCCACAGACAGTCAGAATGGAGCAGGATCCAGGATGTGTGCCACTCTGCTCTGCTCTGTTTGTGGGCTCAGTATGCAGAGAGGGGATGCAGCAGCCACCAGTGACTCTACCCCCCCAACCCCCCACCCCCCATCCGTCCATCTGCCCCCTTCCTCCTGTCTGCCCTCCATCTAATCTAGCCTCTCTTTTTTAACTTGCCACCCTCCCTCCACTCCTCACCTACCACTCTCTCTTTCGCAGCAGTTTCTCTCAGTACAGACCGGGAGCTGTTCTTCCTCCAGCAGCCGTGCAGGATGTGAGAGAAGCAGGTAAGAAGCTCTGTCGGATTGCTCTGTCCAGCTCTCTTTCTTTCTCTGCACAGGCAACAGTTCTCCATTTGTTAGGACACACTGTGATATAGGCTGTGCTTGATGATTACGGTCAGTGATGTCCTGAAGTGTCTGTAGTGTGTTGGATTAAAACAGTGGAGTGTGGAATCAACATATATACTGTAATTGCTGAACGGAATTGTAATTGTTCTATTGCGGCTGTTGTTTCTTGAGATTAGTAGATGATCTTACTAAACGTTCCTATGCTAGAGAACAGAGGCAGATGTTAGGGTATATTCAGGCAACTTTCTCCTGATTGCTCAGCTCCACTGAGACATTAGAAACTGGGATGATTGCTTTGCTTTGTATGCTTCCAATGTCATACATACAGCTAGAGCTGCGACTAAATATGATTTTCTTCATCAGTTTATCTTCAATCATTTTTACAAGGAATCATTTAATGTTATTGTATAAAATGTGTGAACCCTTCACACTGTGATGTCTCAAAACCAAAAGTTTACTATGTTATAAAACAGAGGAAAGCAGGGAGGAAAAGTGTTTGGCATTTTTTCAGTGATAAATGACTTCACTGATTATCAAAGTTATGTGTGACAAAACAAGATTATGTCAAGGTCAGTATTTTCATGAGATTCCAGCTGCATCACAAGATCTTCATCAGAAGATGGAGTTAGTGATAAAACAGTGATTTCTATCACCTTTAAATATATGATGGTAAAAAGAATGATGAGATTGAACTCATATGCAAATCTCTACAGTGAGATAGTTCAGGATCCACTGTAGCTCATGTGACCCTGGTCTGAAATAAAGACACCTGTTCAGAAAGGTAAACATCACAGTGTGTAGTTTCAGTTGGCAGTTTTTGATAAACACTTCCATGCAGTGTCTGCTACATACAGCTGTTGAGCACAGGATGGTTATGGTTTCTGTACAGCAATGATGGCACCAAACATGGAAACTTATCATAATGACTTGTGTTTAGACCTCAAACATCAGGACCCAGCTGTTTTTCAGAAAACAGTACCTGCAATGAACAATTGTTTCATTTCAGTTTGTGTGCAGATTAAACATGGAAGATACAACGTGTTACTCAGTCATCTTAACAGGTGTTGATAGATGCATTTTGAACTCTGGACAGTTCAGTAAACAAGTATGAACTTGTTTAGCACATGTTGGGATAAAGTCAGTCAATCAAATATCAATACTAATTTTCCACACAGTGGCCACACCATTATTCAGCTCAGGTTGGTTAAGTATGGATGACTGGAACAAATTGGAATATACGCTAATGTATAACCACATGTAGTATAATGTCTTACCAGCAAGTTAATAACTGCCATGAGGTTATTTATTCCCTCACTGTTTAATCACCATGTCAGCCATGTTTCCTCTGTGAAGATTTCCAAGCAGATGCCATTACTGCTAAGTTAGCATTTGTTAGCAAAAAACAGCTAATGTAACATGAGGATCAACAAGGACTATGAGTGCTTTGCTGTGGTCATTTGACAGTCAGAGGATTACTTTCTTGGGAATTGAGGCTAAAATTAGGCCTGTCAGTTGTTAGGTAAACTCAAGACCAGTTGACGTTGTGAGCAGTTGGACTGAAGCTACATATATATTCTGTTTTTTTTAATTAGTTTAAAATGGACAACATATTGTAGAGTAGTGACTAATGTTTTTGTACAGTAGTAAGGGATCATGTACAGTGAGCTGGCCATTATCCTACTTATTACATTATTATTATTTACCTATTTACCAAAGAAATCAATCATTTGGTTTGATGATGATTTTATTGCTTCCACTAAAAATATATCTCTATCTTCATCTATGTTTCCTACTTGTCATTGCTTTGCTGTTGACACACCAGGAAACATAAATGTAATAATAATGTGACAACTGGTAACAATGTAAGTATTATCACTACTGCTTACAGCTTATGTCAGTATAACTAGAAGAGGCATTCACCACACAGGATCTTGCTCCACTTTTCCTTTTCTGTAATGGAGCCAGTAGGGTTTTTTTTGTCACAGTGTGTTCTGAGCGGTTGGTAATTTTACCAGACCTCTTTCTATGGAATGATATAATTGGACAAGGTCCTTCAGAGTCTATAATCAGACTGTCCATAAAAACAGTCTGTTATTCATTCAGCAGCCATTCAGATTTTAAAATGTTGTAACTGTTCGATCAGAATTGAGTATTCAACAAAGCTGCGTAATAATCATTTAGACCATCTGTGTATAATAAAACAGTTTTTGTCATCTTTTGACTGGGCACTTCACTAGTACCTTTAAATATGAGGTACCAGCTAAAGCTGTGCTATTCTAAAGGTAATAATGGAGTTAGATGTAGCTGAAATATGAAGAAAGGCCCAAAGCGTATAAACTAAAATACACCAGTGAGGAGAGATCACTGTCCCTGAAATTTCATAGTAATACCATTCAGTGTTATGATGTCTTAGTTAATACTCCATTTGCTGTTTCACAGTTGCAATTACTGTGCAGTTATATTTGACATTACGATGTTATTTGATCATATATGTGATTCTTTGTTGCATGGTACATTTAAGGTGCATTTGTTCAGTGCATTTCTTTAGGATTCAGGGATGTGTGAACTGTTCACAGACTTTTATAAGTCAGGGAAAGTGGGAGGAAAGGGACAGCAGAGTGTGGGAGGGAGAGGGTTAAATGAAGAAGGCGTAGCATAGACAACAAGATAAATGAGTTGAGGGTAAAGCTTCAAGGAGATGCAGCTTAAAACACTTTGGAGGAGTGTTTTAAGAGGTAGGGTCAGCTGAATAACTGAAGAAGTTATGAGTAGTTATAATATATATAATATATATAGTTAGAAGAGTATGATATGTTTTTCCTTATGATATGGCAGCAACAGAGATGAGGCAATTTGGTAATGTAGCAAACTGGTGTCACAAGGCAAAAATACTGGAATCTGCAGTGTAGTGCTTTATCTGAAAATGAAAATTGACTTAGTAATGTAAAGTAAGGACAGCTGCTGTTCATCTATATTCTGGAATAAAGTGTTTTTTAACACTTTTAAAGGAAAAAAGTGTGTAATGTTATGAATGATTAAGAAAAAAACAATTGATTGCTGAAATTTTGAATGTAATTTATTACGTTTGTATTCAAAATGTGTTTTTATCTTAACATTAAATTATATTTATAAATATATAAACATTACATAGTGATTTATTAAATGAAATGAAAATGTACAATTATGAAAACATGTGACTGACATGAGAATATTAAAATAATATATATTTCATGTGATCAAATAGAGTTGGAATAAACAGGATAGAATACTGTTAGAATAAAGTGATCAGTGTATGAGTGTGAATGTGACTGAGTGGTTGTAATCTAGACAGCATTAAGTACAGTCAGTACAGTTTTACCATTTAACACCACTGATAATATTGCCGTGTCCATCCATGACCTGTAGCTACACCTGTTTGTTTACTTTATCTCTTATTCCTATTGGTGGAACATCAGTACTATCAGCTGCTGTCAATCATGGCTCTGGTTGAGAAATTAAGGAGCATTTCTGACTTTTTGTCCTACTTTCAATAATACAAAATTATTAACATTACATTTTAAAAATACTGACATTATTTCTGACTGCAAAAATGGATGATTCATTTAGTTGGTCTTTAATGTGCCAGTATATTCCAACAGAAACGCTTTGTTCAACCTTTTCAGCAACCAAGTAACTAGAAATACTTTTGCTTTCTGGTGTGCTTGAACCACCAAACTGATTCTTTTCTAACATAACTCAACCTGTTGTACCTCAACAGTTCATGTAACCATAGACATGTAACCTCACAGACCTACATCCTCATTTCACAGAGTCTTGCCTTAGTGTGCTTTGTCACCTCTGATGTTCACACAGTATGGAAACTTATCTGACTGCACATTCTGTAGCAGAGCCTTCTCCAATTGCCTGATGAGCTCTTCAATCTGAATGAACAGTGAAATGAGAACAGATGACAAAGTGATCAGAGAAATCTGTTAAAGGTTCATTATGCCATTGTAATATAGTGGAACATTTCACATTTAAAAGTCACTTTAACACACTCGCATGCACCCACACACACACACACACACACACACAAACACACACACACACACACACACACACACACACACACACACACACACACACACACACACACACACACACACACACACACACACAGGGTCTGGTAGGTTTGTAATGTCTGTTTGGTAGGTTTAGTTTTGTGTCTTGTCTACTTCCTGTTTTATTTTCAAGTGTATGTGTTTTCCCTTGTCTTGTCTACCTTCCTTCCCCCCTGTTGATTGCCTCCCTTCCCCTATGTGATACACCTGTGTCTTGTTAACTCCCAGTGTATGTATGTAGTGTGCTCTTTCCCTTCTGTGCCAGATCGTCTTGTCAGATGACTATCAGCGTTCCAATGTTTGTTTCTTAGTGTTTATTCTTAGTGTCATTGACCAGTTTTTCGAGTTCTGAGTTTTTGCCCAGTGTTTGTGTACCTCTGCCCTGTTAATTGGATTTTCTGGTTTTTGAAATTTGGACTGATTAAACGGCTTGAGAACTGTTCTTCCTTGTGTCCTTGTCTTTGAATTCTGAGTCCACCTCTCCGTTACCTGGGTTGATTTACCCAGACATTCGCAATCTGGCTAAGCGGTACTACGAAGCTGGTTATCAACTCGGTTGAACCCAATCTGGATCACTGCGCGCTCACATAAAGGGGAGGTGTTTGCAGTGTCTGACCAATCGCAAACATGGAGAAACTCCGCAGAGCAGCCTACTTTACCATGGAGGAGCAGACAATTATTCTTCAAAAATATGAAGAATTCAATCACATCATCCAGGCCAAAAGCAACACTGTTGCTGCAGCAAAAGCCAGGAAGGAATGCTGGCAGAAAATTGCATTGTTAGTTTAATATTCAACATTCATTTGACATTCAAAATACAAACCTATTATGCACTTCAACTAGTTGAGTGAATGATGTCAAACCAACTGTATAACATACAGACTAATATCCCTCATGTGCCACAAGGAATCTTTTTTAAATATATATTTAGGTCATTTTTTACAATTAAAAAATATGAATAAGATTCTGCTTTTCTGCACTTTTGCAGCGATTACTCTCAGGTTCCTGACAAGTTCTGAAACTGGAGGTTATTTATTTATTGTAGGCTACATGTAAAAAATTGACGAAAAGATATATTTGAAAAATAAGCCTGGTTGCACATGAGGGATATTAGTCTGAATGTCATACAGTTTGACATCATTCACTCAAATGGCTAAAGCACATAATGGGTTTGTATTTTGAAAGTCAAATGAATGGTGAATATTAAACTAACTTAATGTCGCTTGAAAATCATTCTGTACCTTTCGTATAGGATTTCATCGGGGACATCTAAAGGATTGCATCTCCCTAAAAACTCTTATCCAGAACATAACCTGCTCCGGAGCAGGTTAGCCGTTCAGCGTAAGTTACCATGGTGTTTTACCCCGGTAAGAAGTGAACCAGCGTCGTAGGATGGAAAACCTAGGGTTAACCCTGAAGTTACCTCGATAAGAGAAAATCCAGCTTCGTAGTACAGGCCTCTGGTCTGTGCCTGATACACACATAGTGATACAGTCTTACTTTGGGAATGCAGAAATGGGAGTGTGGAGGTAAAATATTCACTCAATTTTGGTTAAACTGGCATTTAAAAAATGTAGAAAAATACTACTGACACGTCCCCTGTGCCACTTTTAATCACCAGTAGCTCTATGGAGCTGTGTCTTTATGGCTATGTTTTAATGCTCAATCCCGATTTATTGCTCAAATACGATTTTTTTGTTTCGCTGTTCATTTTACATTTTTAAATGTGTCCTGTCTGCGGACTGCGATGTGAACAGCTCACGCTCCTGAAGTGAGCCGCATGCTCAGTTGATCATTAATGGCGTCACGCACAGAACAGTGTTTACGGAAGCGAACATGGCAACAGCAACAGCTGGTGAAGTTACTGGTAGTCTCATTTATGGTCTAATGTTAAAAACAGTGTGTGAGCGGGTGATGTTAAAAAGGAGGAAGAGGAGAAAGAAAATGAATACTTCGATTAATGATGTCTTTATGCAGAACATTAGCTGTGTGTTGCTCCAGAATAACGTCAAATTGCGGTCGCATTCAAATAAATTCGATATGTATCAGATTCAGTAGCACATTTGAAAGTGGCCTGAATTGGATTCAATGTGACTTCTGCTGTTCACATTGTCAGAAACAAATCAGATATGGGTCACATTTGAGCGAACAAATCGGATTCAGGTCACTTTTAACTGCAGTGTGAATGTAGCCTTGGAGAGGCCCCTCTCCAAGGCCGCACTGTCTCTTTGCAATGATCATTTCATACATAATAGTGTTCTGTACAGGAAGGCTATGAGATGAGTCAGTAAGAGACAGTGAGTAGCCAAACAGTGCCACCTGTGGCTCAGGCTTAAACACACAGTTATACATTTCAGTTTTGGACATGCCCAGAAAAGGTGGGCTAAGGAACCATAAGCAGACTTACATGGATCACATAAAGGAGAGACAGTTGGATAGATTCTATGTAGTTTACTTTTTGAATAATGGAGTCTATGCACCTTAAATTGGATTAACTGGTGTCTGGCATTAATTGACTTTTACTGAGACCCTCCTCCCAAACAATGTCATCAATCTGGAGCCCCAGCTCCTCTTCCCAAGCTTTCTTCAAATAGTGGACGGCAACGTTCATTTGTTCAGAAAATACTTTAACAAAATCTGAAATCAAGTGTTTTGAATCAGGTGGACCAAGCAAAAGTCTATAAACCCTGCTTTCCTCAGGGAGAGACTCAAAATTGGGCACATTTTGTTGGACATAGTTCCTGACTTGTAGATATCTAAAGAAGTGTGTTGAGGGAAGGGAAATTTGTCTTTCAACTGAATAAATAATGCAAACTGTTGATGTACAGATCTTGTAAAAGTACTATTCCATTTAGCCTCCAACTGTTAAAAGTTGCATCTGAAAGTGAAGGAGGAAATGAATGGTTATAACACACTGGATTATTGTAGCCAGGCAACTTGCAGCACTTCTTAATTTGCTGCCAAACAGTTGAGAATTATTCGGTTATTCACCTTTGTTTTTTCAGGCAGTCCAGATGTTGAGAAGAGGAGTGCTGGAAGTAAACTGTTTATGACGTCTCTCTTTTCAATGGCTACCCAGGCAGGAATGTTTGTTGAAATCCCCAGACTGTAACATTCACGCCAATAAGCAAGAGCTCTAAGGTTTACTGCCCAATATTAATATAATTAATATAATAATACGTATAATATTTGGGTGGATGCTAGAGTCATCTCTAATGTGTAGAATCCATCAGTCCTTGTTTTGTTCATACTCCGTATTGCCAAAAGGATGCTGTTTGACTCTGTATTGGCCCCCTTGCCCACCTCGAGGCCTGCCATGATATGTTCTGTTAGCTCGGTTGAACTTCAGTCTCATTTGGTCCTTGGTCCAGTGGCTTTCTGCGATATGTCTTTGGTTTTGGCATCTTGCCACTTTTAACAGTAGGATAATTTGATAAGAGGTCGGGTAAACCGACGAATTTCAAATGAAAATTAGAGTTGTTTAGAACATGGAGAGGAGCTCCGGAAAATCGGTTAACCTAACCTAACCTTAATCTTAAAACCAAGTTTGAACTCTTGCCCTTTGAAGTTGTGAGGACTGGCTGAAATGGGTTCTCTCAAAGATAGGAACATACACACACACACACACACACACACACACACACACACACATACTAGTAAAGTATGTGTGGAGAAAATCCTTCCTCCAGAAAACATTACAGTGAAAATGAATTTTATATTTACTATCTATCATGATGTCGGTAAAGGTAGAAGCATCATTTTAAACTTATTTTTAATCCAGTGTAAGAGGTGCACTTTGCATGCTGGGAAGTCGTCAATTGCCAGCAATTTGTGTGTGTGTGTGTGTGTGTGTGTGTGTGTGTGTGTGTGTGGTGTGTGTGTGTGTGTGTGTGTGTGTGTGTGTGTGTGTGTGTGTGTGTGTGTGTGTGTGTGTGTGTGTGTGTGTCTGTCCTCCACCAGTCTTACTGCGTGTCACAAAGCCTCAAGTCATGGTAGGTGCTGCTTGGGAAATGCACTTATTAGCTTCCTTTTTGAGAATTAGACAAATAGATCAATACCAATCTCATGCCTATAATTAAGCCTAGAAGAATGAGCAAACAGCTGGCCTGTCTTTGTCTGTCTTGTTTATTATTTAATCTGTACAAAAAGAGAAATGTAGCACTCCTGTGCAGCCACATTTATCCACTTTATGCCTGTCACTGCTCCTGGCTGTTGTTCAAGTAGTTCCAGTAAACAACTAAAAAAAACATAAATCATAATTTTACATTTCTGTTTGTGTACAGAGTAAACAAACATGATGAATTCTAATTAATTATCTTTAGTGTTGGTAGCCATATTTTAAAAAAGGTTTTAATTCCCTAGCTGTTTCCCCTGCTTCCAGTCTTTATGCTAAGCTAAGCTAACAATGTCCTGACTCCTACTCTTTACTTAAAGTTGGTTGATTTTAGTCATCTCTGTGGACAAAAGCAGTAGCATTTCCCATGAGCACCCGTCATAAATATTATTCCTCTGTGCCATAGATCTCCATAACTATTAAAACATGTCATTGAGCAACATCACTGCACTAGGTGATGTGTTCCTTTAGCACAGAGATTATGGTCATTGGTCAGGAGAGTAATACCAACCATTACTTTCTCTGGTTGTAAGACAGATGCCACTGAGCATGTACGGGAATGCAGGGACTTATTATGCTTTTCCTTATTTTCACAAATACATATATATGTTACAATGTCAGATGTTTTTATAATCATGGCCAATGTGCCAAACAATGGCAGGCTGCTTGGTTTTTGTATTTTTTTTTACACTGACATTCTGTCATTTTTCCATTGTTTGGAGGTTAGTCACACCAAGACGACCGTTGGCCATATCTCCATAACACAGCACTGCAAAGTAATATCTACCTTACTTGTTGGAGGTGTGCTGGTCTTCTGAAGTTCTGCAGCTCTCAACATCATCATCACTGTGGCAGTTTCTGCTTGAACTTTTCCTCCCTGCATTATTTCTAACAGATCCACTCAAAAAGAGCTCCAAATATCTGTCTTGTTATGTCTTGTCATTTCAACCAGTTTTAGTGCTGCTATCAAAACTCTGATAATTCAATCAGTAACACATTCAATTTCTTGTAAATTCAGCTAAGACTGACTATTAGAGGCAGAGGCTGACACTTCCTTTATCTAGTATAAGATAGTTTTTTAAATTGTGATCATGCAAAGCTACTCTAGTGGAGTCCAAAATAAAAAATATAGCTCTGGAAATGAGCGTAATAGGCTATTTTTAACTGCCCCTAATGAAATGAACCCTGAAAAAACTGACCCATACTTCAATTTAATGGTTTCAATAATTCACAGTGTTTTAGAAGACATGTAATCATATCATTCTATTTCTGTCATAATGTTTTTTTTCCTATGAGTTTTGTTTTGATCTGAGAGTGTGTCAGATTCTTGATATTTGAGTTGGCTTTTGGTCTTGGTCCTCATGCCTTTCTACAAGCTGTGTAGTAAGATGTTTTAATCTGTCTTTACTTGATGTCTTTTTTCTTTGTTCACTGTGTCTGATGATAGCAAGAATTGGACTTGGTCAGACAGTAACAACAGTACTTCACAGTGCAGTTGTACCTCATAGATCTTTGTTTAAACTGTGTAATTTCCTTGAGCACAAGGTGGCTGCACTTTATTTTTTACCTGCCCAGAGGGATCTTCAACTGGATATCTATATGCAACAACGTGCTTATCTTCACATTGTTGTTGTTGTTGTCTACGTGTGTTCTTACTCTGTCTATGTGTGTTCTGACATGCTCCTTTATTACCATGAACACTCACGCTGTAGTTTAGTTTGACTCAGTCCTTCACAAACAGTCCTGCTGGTAGAAATACTCACTAGAGAGCCAAATAAATTCCATGCTTAAAATAGTCCTCGAAAAAATGCACAATTTCCTCCTGTCTGAATCATATTTGCTAAAAACGACAGTAAACAGCTGTATTAGGAAATTAGTAAGTATAATAAAAACTATATAAGCCATTTTCAAATATTTACACCTTCAGTTTGATCCATTTGTCTGTACTGTTCTGCTCAGACAGCACCCATGTAGACTGGAGTCTTGTCATGATACCCATCAGAGCCAGAGTTCAACATGAGACTTTGGTGAGACTGACAGTTCTTTCTTTCATCCAAACAACTACATGGACTTTTCTGTAGATGCAAGATGCAAAGATATTCAGACCAGTCTCATGCAATCAATCTCATGCACCATGAATTAAAAAAATAAAAGGTATTAAAATAAATGGAAATCTACTGAGACTGAATGTAGAGTAGAACTGCATGTGCACAAACATAATTTGTGAAAGTTTCCTCTCTTATGCATAACTGTACACTAACCCTCCTGATGCTGCAGTCTAGCCCACCTTTGTTTGTTTTGTTTGCTTGTTCATTCCTTGCTGATTAGACCTACAGTATGTATTAACTGTACAATTTACTCCATCCTTCCTTTATTACAGCCTGCATTTAAGCCATCTATTGAAACCACATTGTTGCCACCTAGCACAATGGTGAAAAATATTTTTTATGCAGTATACATGCAGTAAAAATGGGTATCAGCTGCATTAAAATTAAATAAATTATGCACTTTTTTCCATTTGTGTATATTCAGGGTCACAATAGGAAAAGTCAGACAAAAAGAAATGTGTACATGGTGTTTTTACAGCCCTCAAGTGTAAACATGTCTTATTTCACCTTCTGACCAGCCACGCACCTATCAGAGTCAGAATGTATGGTGCTACTTGCAGCAGTGTGGACATTTTAGTGACAGTTTGTATCAGAGGCCTAGGCATGGGAGCTATAAAGCTTTCAGACAGCAGACCTCCCTCTAGCTCTCTTATCTCCTCTGTACTCTTGGTGGACTGGACTATTATAGCCTTTTCACTGTAACCTGGTCTGTGGGAATTACAGGACTCAGCTACCACTTCAGTGCTGGGGGAAGAAAAGAGTGAGGGAGTGAAAGGCTAATTCCTGTAGTGCAGAGTAAACAAGGGCTGATGGGGGGAAGGGGGGGTGGGGATGGGACACCAGTTCTGCTTAAGGTTTTCTCTCCTCCCATCTGGCTCCACTCAACACAACAAAAAAAAACAATGACTGTGGCAGTTACAGCAGATGTGGGCTCTGTTTCTTGCCTTATGCCTTTTACTTTCTTATTCACATTGACACTACTTTACTATTACTAACTAAACTTCACATTTACACAGGGGATGTAGCTGAATCTTTTCCTACATTTTTATCTACAGAATATTGAGTAACATATATTAGTCACCATGCCACCATCAACACAGCCCCTTGCATTACTTTAATGCAGGGCGTTCAGTTTGAGCGCAGGTTGATGGTTTGGATGAAGTCATTATTGAAGATAATTCTGTAAGGTTGACAGGAGAAAAACAGTCTCAATATGTATCAGGTCTTACAGCCTTTTCCAAATGTTCTGTGTTTGTGGATAAATTGGTACCTAATGAGGACAGGAGACAATTCATTTGGTCTCTAATAGTTAGAATCTTATCATGAAAGAAACTCTTGAGGTCATCGCTTGTGAGAGTTATACAAATATATGGATCAACAGTGTCATGACTCTTTGTCAGCTTGGTCAAAGTGCGTGATTCTGCAGCACTACCAAGAAGATGATCAATCTGGGAGAGACTAAAATCAGAATAAGAGTCCTTTGTGGAATAACTTCCTCAAATTTAGTTACAGCACTATCAGACGTACATCTAGACATTTTTGTCTAATGGCATGTAGTCCAGTAATAAGAATTGAAGTTATTAAATAAGAACAAGGTCGAGGGTGTGGTTATAAAGGCCCATTTATGCTCAATGTACATACGAAAATGTATATGTCCTTTTCAAACGATGTTAGCGTCACTGCTCACATACTTCCATGCGTCCTTTACGTTGGCATGGATGTTAACCAATACATCCACCAGGGCACAGCGCTGAGTCAAAAGTTTATGACAACAACAAACTCAAAAACAAACATGGCGACTGTGGAGGAGATATTGATAATGTTCTTCTTGCATAAAAGACAAAAACGATATGTTTAAAGTTTTTAACCAACTCACACAACCCCCCCCCCCACCCCCCCCCATGGTTTCCGTGGGAACTGCTCCGTTTGGTCCGTATCCATAAGCTTCATGGAAATGTGCAGAAATACAAACGAAATGAACGCAGAGCACGGACTGAAGGCTCCGTCTGTATCTGGATCCGTATTTAACGTTGAGCGTAAATGGGCCTTAACTGTGAGTGAGAGAAGCTTATTGAATCTACAGTAATGACGTAAACACAGTGCTAAGGCTATCATTAGATGTCCACATGAATATTAAAGTCACCTATTATAATTACTTGGACTAAATTTGATTAAAAAACCTGAGAATTCACATAAAAGTTCAACATACAGGCCAGGAGGACGGTGTTACAAGAAGACTGGTTGTTTTCCAGGTTGTGTATGAAAGACCTTTTTGAAAAACTTCTGAAAGAATTATAATTGAGTTTGAAATAGCTGCAACTCTGTCTGGGAGGAGTGGATTCATTTAGATTGACATATTATTCCTGACACAGCCAAGTTTCAGTTAGACAGAATAAGTCAATATGATTATCTAAGATCAGATCATTCAGTAATGTGGTTTCAGACGATAGAGATCTGGGGCCCATCCTGTGCTCAGCGCACAGCGGATGGCTTGACGCATGTATCTTTGTTAGTTTCAGACTTACGCAGTTGTCATTTTCTCGCTCTGCACCCACATTTTTTCTAAATAGCAAATGCACTTACATCAGTCTGTGTGCCTATGGGCGTGTTGGTCTCAAAATGAGGTGTGGTCAGGCGCATTGGTGGCACGTTGCTATTTTGAGGCGGAGGAAAGCAATTGCTACTGACAAAAAAACAAAAACATGTCTGAAGTCACTGAAGCATATTTCACTGTTATTTTAAGAGCGCATTATCAAGATTTTACACTGTGCATGTTCAGTGGTGGACAGTAACGAAGTAAATTTACTTGAGTGTGTTGAAATGTAACTACTGTACAATATGAAGAAATTTCATTTGTTGATTAATGCAGCTGAGTCTGTGTTCTGAGGCTTCTTTTACCTTTATTTGTTTATTTTTGAGCTATAAACATGTCTGTAGCAGAATCGCATCAGTGTATTGTATAATGACAATAAAGCTACTTTCCTGTATTTCCGGAGATATTTTTTAAATAGCCTACTTTTACTTAAGTAATTTTTTAAGCAAATACTTTAATACTTTTACTTAAGTAATATTTTGACTAAGCTACTTTTATTTGTATTGGAGTAATATTTGACAAGGAGTATCTGTACTTTTACTCAAGTAGTGAAGTTGTGTACTCTGTCCACCTCTGTGAAAGTTACACACAGAGGGACAGGCAGCAGCACACAAACATACAAACAAACAAAAAGTATTACATCAACATATTGAAGATTAAATGAGAATGAGCCTTCCACTACTGTGTATGTTTGTTAGTGGGAGGGTTCAGCACCTTGCAGAGAGCCGCTGTGAACAGTCCTAACAACTGTATGAAGGCTTAACATGATTCAAACAGTTTTGAACAATATTTAACACATATTTTTGAGATAACATTGATCAGGTTTAGATAATTTCAACAATTGCTGAGTGTATCTGTTACTACATGACTGAACAAAACCATTTTGAATAGAACCAAAGTTGTAATTAAAAGATAAATAAACGAAAATAAAACTGCAATGTATGTGTTGTGCAGCTAAAATATGCAGCACAGAGTGAGTTATTGGTGTTTTTGCGGAGAATTGATCTCAGAACCAGGTCTGCTTCTGGAGGAAAGTTGCTCCACTTCCACTTTGTGATTTTATCAACAAGAAAATCATTTGAACATCTGTGGTTAAAACATCTGTATTGACCTATTAATGAATGTGGGTGATTCTTACAGAGTATGTTATCCACAGCTGACTATACTGTAGGACTGATATGTTGGTAAGTCCAAAACCTCTGAGATGCTGCACAGTGTCATTACACACAGCTGCTCTTGATGCGGTGTGGGGAGGCCGTATGAAGGATCCGCTGCTGCACCCGGGCAGCGAGGACGACCACAAACCTCCACCAAGACTGAGCGGATCTTAAGAATGGTGCGACGATGATACGCGGAAAACGTGCTGGTGTGGCCAGGAATGATTAGGTGCTTGTCTGAATTTGCCGATGAAGAGAGGCTCTAAGAGCCATCGATAATGAAATAGTTACGGTGACCAGGGGGTAGAAGCTGCACCTGAGCCTAGGAGTTCTGGCCTTCATGCTCCACAGCCTCTTACCCGATGGGAGGGATACAGTCCATGGGCCGGGTGGGTTGGGTCCCCCATGATGCAGGCTGCACTGTTCCTGCACCTCCTGATGTAGATTCCTCAATGGATGGAAGACTGCTGCAGGTGATCTTCTGGGCAATTTTCACTACCCTCTGCAGCGCCTTCCTGTCAGCAGCAGAGCAGTTTCCATACCAAGTGGTGATGGAGAATGTGAGTGTACTCTCCACCACACACCTATAGAAAGCTGCCAGTACTGAGGTGTTGAGGCCAGCCTGCCTCATTCTCCTGAGAAAATAGAGGCCTTCTTCAGGATGTTGGTGGTGTTTATAGTCCACTTCAAGTCCCTGGAAATGTGGATTCCAGGTACTTGAAGCTGTTACCATTTCCACAGCTGTGCCATTGATGAACAGGAGGAGGGAGTGTGGCTTCCCCTCCTAAAATCCACAACTAGCTCCTTTGTCTTCCTCACATTGATACAGAGGTTATTCTCCCCGCACCAGTCCACCAGATCTTTCACCTCCTGCTGATATGACAACTCATCACTGTGGGATATCAGTCCCACTACTGCTGTGTCGTCAGCAAATTTCACAATATGGCTGCCCAGGTGTTTAGCTGTGCAGTCATGTGTGAATAGCGTGTACAGCAGGGGGCTCAGTACACATTCTTGGGGGGAGCCAGTGTTGAGAATGATGTGGGAGAAGTCCAGGACCCAATTGCAGAGGGAAGGTGTTAATCCCACCAGCAGTAGTTTGTTGGCAAGAGTCTGCGGAATGATCGTGTTGAACGCAGAACTGAAGTCCAGAAAGAGCAGCCTGAGATAAGAGTCTCTGCTCTCCAGATGGGTGAGAGCAGTATGGATTACTGAAGATACTCCATCTGATGTAGAGCGTTTCCTCCTGTAGGTGTACTGCTGTGGATCTGTGTTACTGTCAATATTACTCCTTATGTGGTCCATGACTAGTCGCTCCAAGCATTTCATGATTATGGGAGTCAGAGCCATGAGGGTCCACCATTTAGCATTGATGCTGATAAATGTACATTCAGTGATGTCATCTCGTTTGAATCATAAAAGGCAAATTTAAGTACAAACTTACCAGAAATAAATAATAATCTAAGATCCCTGCTCATTACACGTGAGCATTAAAGGCACAGGCTCTAGGGCTGCAACTAACGACTATTTTGATAGTCGACTAGTCATCGATTATTGAAACGATTAATCGACTAATCGGATCAGTGGTTCTAGCTTGTAAGGCGCCCGGATGAATTCCCCTTCAGCGGCCTCCATATATATAGATCAATAGATAGAAATAACAACCATAAATACCAAAATGATATACAATCATCAATACAAACAATCAAGTATAAGAAATAGAAACATTTCGTGTATGTACATATAAGTAAGTTAATTAAATCATTCCAAATTATAACATATTGCTAATAAAAGTAAACTGCACAAATCCTATATCACACAAATAGAACAACACATTTATACACACATCAATATTACCATCCTCTAGCAGCAGAGTCATCAAAGAGTCAAGACTAAACCAGTTCACAAGACTGATTTTACATTATTCTTAATGATTTTACTCACAACCCAGAACAAATACAACAGTATGAACTGTGGTTTATTTGGTGTGACTGATTTTAACTTTTGCATCATTAGGCCACCGTACAAAATTAGGTGCGCTAGACTCGTCAGTGGAAACCTGAGGTCAACCTGCTGCTGCTCCTCTCCTACCTCTGACTGAGATCTCAGCAGGTAGAAGCTGTTAGTTCATAAACTAGAAGTAAGGCATGCACTGTAACAAGGTAAACTGATCCACACGCTGACATTATATCATTGACGTAAATGAGCGATAGAAAAAAAACTATCTTTTTTGTATGTGTGTGTGATGCTGGCTGCCCATATTGCCACTGAATCGGATGAATTACTACAGCACCACTGTTGGTGGTGCTGTAGTGCCGAGTTATTTTCTTCACCTCAGAGTTGGGTTAAGTTGTGTAATGCTGCGGTGTGTATTGTGTTTGTTACTGCTGGAGTTCACTGCTCCGCAAAGCACGAAAAACACCCCTGATGACGTAACCGACAATTATCAACAATTAAATTTGTGGGCGTATAATTTTGTCATCGATTTTTGTCGACAATGTCGACTAATCGTTGCACCCTTACTTTTGATATGATTCAAGGTTTAGTGTTGATTAGTACATTTACATTTTGACACATTTCAGATTGCAAAAGTAAAAAAAAGAATATCATATTAAATATTTTATTAATTACATTGCCAATTGAAATAATCAACTAATGTTTTTCAAACAGATCGAAGAACGAATAAAAGAGTTTTGACAGTGACAAGCGTCCCTTTTTTCAAGCCAGTAGCTTATTGTTGAGGTTGTTGACTTTTGGGGACAGCTTTGAGCTATCCAGCTCGAGGAAGAGTTTCTGAAAGACTTCAAATGTATACCTGAGCTCCTTGGGGTATTCAAGATTCACTGCATATGCCAACCCAACGAGCATGGAGCAAGCCCTTGGAAAGTTACCCAGAGCAGTCAGGACCTTTGTGCCATGATTCCAATGTTGTTGGAACCCTCTGACGTATTGGTCTGGATGCTGTAGATTTTTATCCTTTGAACAGCAAGATCCTGTGACACACTGTCTTCATCAGCATCCTGAAACATTGTGTATTTCAGACCAGAGGAGAGAGTCCTTACTGAATATCTCCCAAACTGCATCCAACCCTCTGGATTAGAAAACAACTAGCACCCAATTTACATCAGGGTCTGAGAAAAATCATATAATGTACTTGTAAAAAAGAAGCATATGTTCATGCTGCCCAAATTAAACAGGATCTAATCAGCTCACAATCAAATCAAAACAATGCAATGACACCCGAGATGATGATCTGAATTGAGTCAGTTATACGCATTTGAAAATTACATTTCTGAAATAAAATCAATCCATTGCTGTGTAAATAGTTACTTTCGTATTTCTTATATACACTAACACAGGCTGGTCACGTGTCAACCAGTATGGCACTGTAAGTTCACTCCTTAAGTTTGGAATCATCCACAGCAACTGTATCAACTCTGTTCATTTGCTTATTTTAGAAGCTGCCTCAGTCTCTGCAAAGGTGTTGCTTTGTAGAAGAAGCTCTCAGATAGAAACTTTTAAAGCCAAATAATCAAGAGTTTAAAAATATAAAATATAGCTGTTAGCAATGCATTTCTTGACAAAGAGAATAACTTAACGACTAATAACTTTTTGTTCTACCATTTGGTGAATCAGATTGAGATTGTTAGCAACACACAGAGGACAATGATTACTTACACGACTCAACAAAACTACAAATCTCTGTAGTTTGCCAAGAATGACTGGGGCAAATATAGTTAAGCCTGTGTTTTCTAAGTTTCCCAAGACATGCCAGGTGGGAAACATGAGAGATTACCTTCTTTATATTTTCATATATATTTCCACTTACATCATACTCTTTTTAGAGTTGATCTGTAGATTCCTCAAGGTACACCATCAAACACAGTGACAACATCTCTAGTCAAAGCGATGCTAGGATTGCTAGGAACCTGAAACCTAACCCTAACACTAGGTGGCTTATATTATTATTAAAGAAACCTCTATCAAGAATCCTTGATGTGCTGTCTCACAGGCCAGTCTAATGAAGGACTTCCTAAATTTTGAATTTCAAGTTTTGTTACCAAACCAGGATGAGCTTCTTCCCCCTGTTTCCAGGTTTGATGATAAGCAATGCTGCTGACTGTAGCTTCATATTTATAGTAGAGACATGGGAGTGGTACCAATCTGATATTACTGATATACAGAAAATTCACATAAACATACAAGCTTAAAATAGCTGTCACATAACCGTTGCAGATTTAGGATGTTGATGTCCTATAAACATTTTTTTCATTCTAATTTTGTAGAAACAATCACAGACTAACATAACCTCCTACAGATTCAAGTATCAAGCAAATGATATTCCAGCAGTTGGTCCCCTGGCACATTGGCCATTTTTCTGCCGTTAAAATAGCAAAAGTGGATTTGGACACACCCAAAGACACTAGCCTACAGGATTCACACCATGTGCTATCCATCGTTAAAGTGGAGCACCTGCCCTGCTCTGGTCCCAGGAAAACATTTGACTATGGTGGCTGATGTTGGTAATTTCACCTCCAATGAACCTGTCCAATCCCTGAGTAGTAGTCACTAACCTCCTCAGAGTTATTCTTTATTACTACAATTTGGTTGGTTTAGCCTTTTACAGGGGACACACTTTTTTTTTTAAAGAACATATGAAAAATGTATTGTATATGTATAGTGCTTGAGTTGAAACAGTGAACAGGAGGTACATTTGGGGCATTAATGGGTACTACTACAAGTAAACAGGCATTGTTTATGGAACAGTTAAGGAAGTCTAGCATTAACCTACATATTTCTTATGATCAACAAATCCTATGACTTATATGATATAAGACCAAAACCGAAGATCTTGAGTTGTACAATTGACAAGTGTGTGATTTAGCTCATAGTGAGTGTTTCTGGCAGCAGGATGGTGTGTGTGTTCGGTTGAGTTAAAACAGACTAGAGTGTGTGTGTGTTCATAGTAGTAGATCAGTTCATTGTTGGTTTGGATCCTAACATAAGATTTGTTTACAATAACACCAGCCTTATCCTTTAGAATATTCATTTGATGTAAAGACTTTTGTTAAGTTGGTGTTTTAATCTAGTTTATTATCACCAATAAGGGAGAGAATTTAGCATCTTTCTTATTTACCATGATCTGATAATAAGTGTTCTACTGACATGTTAATTTATTTATTTTTATTAGATGTGTCATGTGTTTACCTCTTGATGAAGCCATGGCTCACAAACATCAATCTGCCAGTCTCTCCTCTTGAAAACCCTTTCTCTGTCCTCGTCAGTATTCCAAGCCAGAGAGGATATATTTCTATATTTCCCTCTCCGCTTTTCACTAAGCTTCTCTTTCCTGTGCCTCTCCCTTTACTCCCTGACCCCCCCCCCCCCCCCCCCCCCCCCCCCTTATTTGTTTTCCTTTCCTCGGGCTGGCAGATGGGCTGTGATGAATGGGTGCGCTGGCCACAAACTTTCACCTCTATCACAAGAGAACAAGAGGAGAGGAGGGGCCCTTCCAGAATACTGCAGCACCCAAAGGACTCTAGACTACATTTCTATATCAGTATAGTTTAGTGTATTATAATATAATATAATAATTATAATACATTGTGCTTACATTTTATACTACATGTCTACAACATAAAATGCTACTTACATGTTAATGCATTAATGTAATGAATATAATATAGTGTACATAATAATATATAGCCTAACAAGTTCTCTTAGTCACTCTGATTACATTTTGCTGAGAAGGATCACTCATAAAAACATCATACAACAAACTCCATAGATCAACTAGTGATCCAAAAAAAGGTAGGAAAAAAGCAAATCCCCTTTAATAAAACTTAATTAAGTCAAGGTAAGTTTAGAGTTGTGTTAATGTTAGGGTGTGTGTGTGTGTGTGTGTGTGTGTGTGTGTATGTGTTTTTAAGGTGAAGGACTCAGTGTGATCACAGTCTGTTAATCACTCCAGTCAATTATAGCAGGGCTGTTGTTGGGTGTCACAGTAAATTACAGCTTAAGTGATAAGACAGACACACAGCATTTATCTCAGTCCACAGCTCTCAACTCATTCTGTGTCTCTCTCTCTTCTCCAGATCCTACCAACAAATTGACTTTCTACTTCACAATCTCACCTCAGCTTGGGGGTTCATGCATCAGCAAATTTTCAAGGTTGACAATGAAATGCTCACATTGAATCACAAGGTGGGTGGGTGGGTGGGGGGCATCAACTTGGCTGGGGTGCTTCAAACTTCAAAGATCAAGGCATGTGAAGCTCAACACTTGCAATTCTACCTCAAAGTTATGACAGAAGAATTTTGCATTTACAGTAAACCGTGTGAAGCTCACACAAAAAATGTTTTAAAAGCTTTGATCATAGTTCATACTGTACATCAAGTAGTAAAAATGACCCAAATGCAGCAGTTCGGCATGTTTTACTGCTCTCAATGAGGTGAATCCTGATAATGTGTTTACAGATTAACTTTAATGGATGCTCATTTATCATCTTACACACAGTCAGATCAGATGAGATGATTGATATGACAGTTTGCAGGATGGACTGCCTGTATACCAACTAAAGGCCAGTTCATAGTTTCCTTGTCCATGTGATGTATATTATGCCCCTTTGCAGATGTCTGCATACTGACCAAATGTGTATATGTGCAGATTGTACCCAGTACAGACTATATTCTCATTTAAGTATATGGATGGAAATTGTATTTATTTGTCTTATTGTCAAAAAATTAAATGAATTATGAAGTGATCAAGCTAGGCATTGTGTGTGGATCCAAAATCTGATATATATCTTATTCCTCTGTCCCAATGACTTCTGTTGTTGTCCAAAAATGATTTGAAACATGTCAGTGAGTTTGGGCTTGTTAGTTTGAAGAAAGACTAATAAGAGTCTCTGGAGAGTAGTTCTGTGTAAAGCAGAGACCACTCGTCCACTTGCAATTTTGACATCGCCCTCTGATTTTCTGGTGCACATGTGTGGAATGCTTCTGTGTAATTGTCGTTTGTATAGAGGTGCGTGAACATCTGGATGTCCTTCTATAAGTCTGCAGCTTAAAGGCCCATTTATGCTCAACGTTAAATACGGATATGGATATGGACGGAGCCTTCTGTCCGTGCTCTGCGTTCATTTTGTCCGTATTTCTGCACGTTTCCATAAAGCTTACAGATACGGACCAAACAGAGCAGTACCACCGGAAACCATGCAGGGGCAGTGTTGCTGTCACTACTCGATACGTAGCTCTAGTGAGACACAAAGAAAAATAACAATGGAGGAACTTTTTGAGGAAAGGTTGTGCGAGTTGGTTAGAAACTTTAAACATATTGTTTTTGTCTTTTATGCAAGAGGAACATTATCAATATCTCCTCCACTGTCGCCATGTTTGTTTTTGAGTTTGTTGTTGTCATAAACTTTTGACTCAGCGCTGCTCCCTGGTGGATGTATTGGTTAACATCCATGCCAACGTAAAGGATGCATGGAAGTATGTGAGCAGTGACGGTTACATCGTTTGAAAAGGACGGATACATTTTCGTACATCCGTTGAGCATAAATGGGCCTTTAGACGGCTGTAGATATTATATAATATGATGTTACATATAATTAATATAAAATTGTCCTAATTGTTATATCTTCAGTTCTGGAAGAAGTCTTCATATCCTTTACTCAGGTAGAAGTAGCAATACAACTATGTAAAATGACAACATTAAAAGTAAAATTCTTGCATTCAAACTGTTAAACTGTTAAGTAAAGGTGTTTGTAAGTGTTATTTGTAAAAATGTCTTTAAGGTGCATGCAAGGCTAGTGTGAGAGTTATGTAGTGCATTGATTCATTGTGTTTAGGCTGGTTCCACAACAGCTTATAATACAGTACAAATAATAAATATAATATTAATATAATATAATAAAATATCACTTCCCACTCCCTGCTGTGCTGAACATTCTACATTCCCATAATAATCTATTCCACATGAGATGGCTAATTGAATTAATGTTTGTGTCCCTGCCACATCAAACATGTTAGATGATACCTCTGTGCTGTGTCTGCAGGTTCTGCTGTCAGAAACCAGCTTTACAACACTGAGAATGAACCAAAACAGTAAAACCCAAAACAATGAGCTGAAAGACACTCAAATGCTCTGTAGAGCTGAGGAGAAGTGGAGATGAATCTTTGTTGATTCATCACAATGACTGACCTGTAGCTGTGTTGAGCTGGCACTCTGAGTGAGAACAGAGTAGAACTAGGAAAGAGAATAATCATTTTCTTACCCAGCCAAAAGTATTTTGTGCCAAGTCTATAAGTCACTGTACATCTCCCATGTGTCCCTGCCTAGTGATTTGCTGAATCACTGCATCATGAAGCCCATTCATCAGTTTAATTAGAAGTCTATAGACGAGCCATTACCATTGATCATCACATGACACGAGAGCAGCTCCATCACTCTTGTGACTTTTCTTTTTCTTGTGAATACCATACATTACTAGCTCTGTCTCTGACTATTAGTGAACTGCATTCACTGCACTGAATAGTTTTTGTGACAGCGAGCAGTCTGATGCTGAGGGGAAACTCACAGACATGTAGAGTAATATATTTCTGAGTCTTTACTGGCAGTGGCGGTCTGACAGAGACAGTCTATCCTGCAGCTTATCCTAATACTGGTCCCACACAGCCAGCTAGCTCTGCCAAACCTGGATTTTCCCATCCAGTGATGAGAACGTTCAAGTGGAAGAGACACAGTTTATATCAATCAATCTATTGAGACTTTTAAAACGGGCATTTAAAACTTTTCTTTCTAATAAATAAATTGTATTTTGTCTGATATTTTATGTTTTATGCTTGTCTTGTAGCACTTTGAGTTTTGCTTTGCAAATGTAAAGTGCTTTATAAATAAAATGTATTAATATCAGTATTATTATTATTATTATTACTATTATATACTGTTGATTCTCCTGGGGAAAAAAATTATGTATTGAGCAAGTTATAAAATAAAACACACAATTAGAATATATACAAAACAATAGATTAAAGCACTGCTGCTTCAAAGCTAGAAGGTTCTGGGTTTGAACCTTGCAGACGGCTGCAGCCCTACTGTGTGGAGTTTGCATGTTCTCTCTATGGGTTCTTTGGCTTTCTCCCATTGGGTTCTACCAGCTGTCCAAAGAGTATACAGGTTGTTCAGTTGTTACTGATGGGGAATTGCTTTATAATTAGGGTTTCCTGTAATTATGATATTCTGCCAAGTTAGAAAATGAAAAAAAATGGACCTTCAATCCAATTTCTGCAACGTTAATACAAAATGTCCATTCTTTCTCTACTATTTGATGTAGTATGCAGTATTACAGTAAAAGTACTGCAGTATTATGAGTGATGTAGTATGCAGTATTATAGTAAAAGTACTACAGTATTATAGTGATGTAGTATGCAGTATTACAGTAAATGTACTGCAGTATTATGAGTGATGTAGTATGCAGTATTACAGTAAAAGTACTGCAGTATTATGAGTGATGTAGTATGCAGTATTACAGTAAAAGTACTGCAGTATTATGAGTGATGTAGTATGCAGTATTAAACTACTGCAGTATTATGAGTGGTGTAGTATGCAGTATTACAGTAAAAGTAGTGATATATTATTATATATGACATCATTAGATTATTAATAGTGAAGCATCAGTGTTAGAGCAGCATGTTACTGTTGTAGCTGCTGGAGGTGGAGGTAGTTTACACTACTTTATATTAGGGATGCACCAATCCACATTTTTTCACTTCCGATCCAATCCCGATCCCTGAAATTGGATATCTGCCGATACCGATACTATTCCGATACCAGAGCTCTGTTTGCTTTAATATTATTTTTACCATTATTGTTGTACAGTATGTATGCATGCATGTATGTCCCAAAAGGCAAAAAAATGCAACTGTAAGAGTTTCAAATTGATTGTCAATATTTATTAAATTCCAAGACAGTGTTAAACTACTAGTGCAATATACACTAACAAAAAATACCTGTCATATTAATCTGAACAGCACAGATACACATCAAATAGACATTACTATGCAGCAATACAGTTTTTAAGTGTCAAATGTGAAATAAAGGGTAAAGTTCTCTACACTGCCCCTCTCCAAATAAAATACAAAGGGCCACTTCATCTGATCAGCAAAAATGTAAGTACACTGTATAGTTCAGGGACAGAGGCGGACAGAGTACACAACTTCCTTACTTGAGTAAAAGTACAGATACCCCTTGCTAAATGTTACTCAAGTACAAGTAAAAGTACTACGGTCAGATGTCTACTTAAGTAAAAGTACTTAAGTACTTGTTTTTAGAAGTACTTGAGTATCAAGAGTACGAGAGTACATTTTCTAAATATTGCATTACTACTGCCACTGTGCTTACATTTATGTATAGAAATGTCCTAGATGGAGTCATGACAAATGTTAATGTTAATACCTTGGAGAATGTTAAAGGAATTGAAAGTAAAATCAAGTCATTTTCATCTTTTTACCATGTTGCTTTATTTAACATTTCTCACTTGCCCACAAGGCAATAGCACAATGGCAACGCTCTGACAAACCTCTGCTAGAGTTTTAATGGATTTTTGCATTCACATTTGAACCTGACTGTGTTAAACACACAGTATACTCAAGAACATAAAAACAAATGCTCAGCTTACATAAATATGTAATATCAAAAAAGAAAATTCAGCTAATAATTGTATGTATGTGTGAGTTTCTCTGTTTTTTCATCAATCAAATCAATAAACCTAAACCAGCCAAGAAGGCAATATAGCAATGTTCTGACACATCTCTGAACCTGACCGTGTTATACACACAGCATAGCAAAGAAGAGAAAATAATAATGATTAAAGAAAATCAGCTAATCAGCTGTGTTTAGGTCAGCATACAAAGAAGAAAATGTAAAATAAAATAGAAATAAAAAGAAGAAAAATAAAATTCAGCTCATCTGAGTGACAGTATTAAGCCCCTTCCTCTCACATTGACATACAGGCAAAGGCAGGAGAAAATACTTTGAATAACACCATTCTCACACATCTATGTGTATGTGTGTGTGTGTGTGTTTGTGTGTGTGTACTGTACTTCAATTCAATCAAATGTCATGAAGTCCTTGTTCAACTTGAGGAGAAGTTGGTTCTCAAAATTCTGTGAATGAATTGATCCCCTTCTTGGGGTGAAAAGCAAACCTGCTACGCTAAAAAGCCTTTCACAAGCTGCTGAAGCAGGCAGGGCTGTGTTGAGCTTTACTGAGAGGTTACGCACAGCTGGATAGGGGGCCAGTGTATTCACTCCTTCAGCTGTAGCGGCTAGGTATCCATCAAGTTGCTTATTTATCTCATGGGAATGCGTCTGCTTGACATTGGAGAAGAAGTCATCTTCATCAGAAGATGATGTGGTATCAGGAGACCGAAGACCTTCTTCGTGTTCTGGCAGATGTGTCTTGATGTAACTCAGGCCTTGATTAGAAACACAGAATCACACCAACAAACACATATTTTTGTTATTATTACTCTGTAAGTAAAAAACTGCATAGAATCATTGTTGGATGTAAAGGTTTTTGGAAAAAACAAGCAAAACAACAAATAAAAAATCATTTTCCTTACCAAGCTGTAGGACTGTGTCATTGCTGGTCCAGGAGGTTTTGAACCTTGGAACAAGTATGGCTGCTGCAATTAGCTCTGGCTCTGACATCATGCTCTCAAACCGCTTCCTCAAACCTTCAAGAAGAGCATCAACAAGTGGCTTGCAAAATCTGAGTGACGGTCTGGACTTTTCAAGCTTGGTTGTGAGGGTGGTGATTGTCGGGAGCAGCCAGCCCATCTGAACGTTGACTTCTCCTTGTAGTATGTTCAAGGACTTCGCAACTGGACTCATGGTGGTGACATATTCCCCTAAAAAATGTCAGCTGGACTGTACCTAATAGAAACAAAAGAAAATAAACAAACACATATTTCAACAAAATGTATACAGAACCACTGTGCAATGCTGAACATGTATTTATTTGTTTATGTACCTACAGCAGATAATGTGGTAAGCATTACTCTAACACATTAAGAACACAATTATACATTAACATAAGCTACTTACATTGGAACATTGAGTGCAGCACAGACCGTTCTCACAGGCCCCTGTCCTTGGTCTCTGATGATTCTGACCACACGTTCCACGGCCATGAAAGAGGAGTTCCATCGAGTTGAATTAGGCTGTACCAAGTGAAGCTTACAGTGTTCCTCTATAAGCTCTGCATTTTGAGGAGACCTTGATGCTTTATTCCAGAGTGCCTGACACTTAGAAAAGGCTGATCTGGACAATTTTTTGTAAGCTTCTGTTTCATTAGCCCGATCAACATCTACTGTGGAAACTAAATTTAGTAAGTGGCATGCACACCGATGATGTTTCGGCAGCTGATACTGAAGCCCATCATCTTCCTCCAGAATGGCTTCCACATCCATGAATTCCACCTCCTCGTCACCATCAGATGCATCACAATCTTCTCCTACTTCTTCTTCTTCGATTGTGCCTTCTGCAACTAACTCTTCATTGTTATTTTCGTCCTGCTGACCAAAGACACGGAACGCTTTGACAAAATTCGATCCGTTGTGTGTTGTAGTTCTAACAACTTTTAGACTTATTTCATACTCCGCATGAATGTCGGTCAAAACAGCTGCCAAGGCATCGAATGTGTGTGAGCCCCTTAGTTGACGGCAAGCAAGGGCAGCTGAACGGCGTTCAAAACTGCAAGGATCGAGCCAGTGGGCTGTTACACCTATAAAGCTCCTTCTCCTGGCCATCCAACAATCAGTAGTGGTGGCAATGTATGGTACCTTTTTCATTTCGTTCTTGAGACGTTCTTTCATTTTAGATGTAGCTGAATCAATCTTACGCCGCACAGTTGTGCGGGACATGACAGCACTACTCGGTTGTAATTCTACAATAAGGTCTTGGAAGGATGGTTTCTCAACCAGGGAGAAGGGCTGAAGACCTTGAACGATGAAGCGGATGATAGCCCGATCAACCGTCTTCTGAGACACCTGCTTGGTCTCCAGCCGCTTCAGTTGCTTCGCCTTGAAGCTTGTTCAGCCTTCTGATGGCCTCTTGCAGGCCGTTGAAGTCAGTTGACAGTATTCCTCGAGATGTGTCTCATGCCTTCTCTGTAAAACACAGTATAATATTTCAGTTTACACTATAATAAACTAATAAATATTAGAAAAGATACCCATCATGTAGTCTACATAGCAGTATTATTAATTATGAAGTGCTGGTTGTTCATAATTTTCCAATGGCTCCAGACTAACTTATAGCTCCTTAGACTAAACTGTAGGACTAGCTCTAGTTATTCGCTCTGGTGAAATAAGTGAGCTGAAATGCCTTGCTTGCAACTAGCATAGCCTACGACTGAACTAATTAGGCTTTTACTTTTGTATGGTAAAAAAGACGTTTCATACTCGAGCTCAGACTAGAAAAGATACATTGTATGCTCTCTCTATTTGTCAGGGGCATGTCAAAACATGAATCTGAAAGGACTTCAGTTGATTATCTGTGTTACACGATTAGCTTGCCTCGGTTTATGCTAACTATTGTCAGGCCAAAGGATCATCCCTATGTTCCCCGGGTCCTATGTTCCCCGCTTTGTATGTGACCGGAGAACATAGGGATGATCCCGTCTACAGTTAGCCAGTTAGCTGGGTTAGCAGCGGAGTTAGCCGCCGAGCTAGCAGCGGAGATAGCCGCTGAGCTAGCAACCGAGTTAGCCGCGATCTGGGAACATAGGACCCGGGGAACACAGGTATGCTCACAGTAGCAAGTAGCTACAGCCATTGACATAGAAATAACAGCTGGCAAATTGTCAGGTGCATGTGGCTTCGACTACTCAAACGTAACCAAGAATGTAAAAAGCTGCATTATCGCAGCTAACCAATCATTTAGTGCACTTTTCTGTAGCTAGAATCTAGCTTAGAAATGTAAGGAAGTTTATTTCAATGTACGTACCTTGACATGCTTCCGCAAGTTGGAGGATGAATTTTTGTAGGCGGTGATGAAGTTCTCTTTTGGTAAACAGAGCAAACACTTGAAGCGAAAACTATCATTAACTTGTTCAGAAAACTGAAATAGTCTGGCGAGGTGGGGCCATGGGTTGTCAGATTCCCGGGATGGACCTGCTGCGTCTTCTTCCATGTTCCCATACAGTCTATGCATGTTCCATGTTTCGTCTCTCATCTAATCTGACCGTGGAGTTGATTTAGGCTGAAGACGATTGCTGATAGGCTGTCCCAATCAGTGATGCCTGCACAATCCAATCACGTTTAAGAGGGAAAGGACAAATTGAGTTTTTTTTGTTTTGTTTTTTTAGTAGAAGTAACGGGTACTCACGGTTATGAATAGAAATGTAGCGGAGTAAAGAGTACAATATTTGCCTCTCAAATGTACTTGAGTAAAGTCATGAGTACTCCCCAAGAATGATACTCGAGTAAAGTACAGATACAGTACAGATACAGGTACTTAAGTACAAAATTGTACTTAAGTACTGTACTCAAGTAAATGTACTCCGTTACTGTCCAGCTCTGTTCAGGGAGTGCAGTCTCTGATAAATATCTCCTGAATGGTAAACTATACCTTGGCTGCAAGTGGTCAATCAGGCTGCGAGATCCCTCATTTTCCACCACTGATAACGGCTGGTCATCGAGTATGATGAATTTGAGTAACTTCTCGGTAATCCCTTTAGCTTTCACGCTGTCTGCTGGAAGTTTGCTTTTGGAGCTTTTGGAATGACTCCAGAAGTGACTTCTGACGGCTCTTTTCGTCTTTCTGCCCCCTGGCTAAAAAGTCATTATGCTCTTTCATGTGGTGCTTTTTCAAATGTTTGATTACATTAGTGGTATTGTACGTTGCGACGGAGCTCCCGCCTCTTGGAATAACGTCTTTACAAACATTGCATGTTACTGTCTTGCTTTGCAGTGTTTCGAGTGTAAAATAATTCCACACAGCGTACATGTTGTGTGGAAAAGTTGGCTAGACACAGTGCTGCTAAATGCTGGCCTGCTAGCTGGCTGCAAACTGTGGATTGGATTTTGTGAACAGAGGCATGTGTCATAACGCTGTGCCTCATTGAGACACGCCTCTGTTCAGGAAATCCATTCCACATTTTGCAGCCAGCTAGCAGACTAGCAGGCAGAAATCACTTGTGGAGTCATTCAGCAGACAACATACATTTATATACAGTTAGCTAGTTTACACTACTTTATATACAGTTAGTTAGTTTACACTACTTTATATGCAGTAAGCTGGTTTACACTACTGTATATACAGTTAGCTAGTTTAGTCCAGTGGTTCCCAATTTAGGGGTGGTGAGATTGTTAATGGGAGAGGAAAGAAGAAAAAAAGTTCTGATACACTAATGTGTTCTTTTTCTCTAATCTTTGATTTTTGCTGAAATATTGGATCATTTATTGAACTGAAACCATGAGAGAAGTTTAGAGGGGAAATTCCCTATTTGTTGAAGCTATTAACAACTCAGACATGTGAAATATTAAATGTAGTGGAGTGGAAATATAAAGTAGCATCAAGTGGAAAGTCATATCTAGAATTGACCTGAACAGAGTAACAGCTAGCACACTGTGTCAATGAACATGTCAGTGCCATCACCTTAGCGTATGTGGGAGATTGTTTGCAAGAGACTGGACAAGATTCACATTTACGCTTTTACTGTTCGTACTGTAATTTGTTGACAGACCATGTCATTGCGATACAGAAAGGGAAAGACAGCACTGCATAGCACAAAGAAAAAAACAAAAGTAGAAATGTGAACATAGGACAATCTCTTTAGGGAAAACTGTACATGCAGTGCAGTCTTCCTACACCTCCTGACGTTCCTGTCTGTTCTCATCCACATCACAATGATTATCTTCTCTTGCGATGCAGCGTGGAAAGAATCTTTTAGTGTCTTAACCAACCTCTGCAGGCATCTGCTGTGATGTCATCACACGCTGCATCCATGGCAGCCAGAAGGGTCATCTGTGTATATGGCTGGCTATCATGTACTTTCCATCTCCATGCTGAGAAAAAATCCTCAATGGGGTTAAGGAATGGGGAGTAGGGTGAGAGGCACTCCAGCAGCATCCTGTTGTGGGTCACAAACTGACATTGTCCCAAACTATCATGTACTTTGGCAAGTCATCTCCAATCTGACCCCTCTCTGGTTCAGGGATGAGATCCCTGTCGAGAGTGTCTAAAAAGGTGACAAGACGCTCTGTATTGTATGGCCCAATAATGGGAATATGTGTTAGCACACCATTCTCAGAGATAGCAGCACCTATAGTTATGTTCCCGTCCCGTTGGCCTGGCACATCAACTGTAGCTCTGTGGCCGATGATATTTCGACCACGCCTTCTGTGTTTCGTTAGGTTGCAGCCAGCCTCATCCATGTAGATGAAGTTGTGTGGTGGTTCACTTGCTTCCAGTCCCATTATACACTATATCCAGAAGACACAAAATGAGTTTTTGTCACACCGCGGTGAGGTTTGTCTCGTCCTGGGGTTTTGTCTCGTGACTTCCTGTTTTATTTTGAAAATTAACTCTCCTCTCGTTTCAGGTTACTTGCCCTTCCTCATGTGTCACCGGTCTTCCCTGATTCCTGATTGTGTCCACCTGTTCCCCATTACCCTCATGTGTTTTATAGTCTGCGTCTTCCCTTGTCTTGTGCCAGAGTGTCTCGTTCTGTCGTGCACCCCAGCCAGTCTCCACAGTCAATGATATTTCTCAGCCTTGTTATTTCTCACGTCAAGTAAGCCTGTATTCTTTGCCTCCTTGCGAGTGATCTTTTGTTATTTTTTCATAGATTAAGCATAGAAGTCAGTTTAGTTTCTTAGAGTTGAGCCTCCGATTTTCTGTTTTATTTTCTCTTTTGTGAACGGAGTTTGGTTCCTCCAGTGTTTTGTTTTCCTAGTTGTGGCTTTTTCGTTTACCTCCTAGTGGAGTGATTTTCTGTTGTTTTAGTCCTTAGTTTTTTAGGCTTTTTCCCTCCTTGTTTAGGAGTGGTTTTGTTTATTAGTATATTTTCTCCCTGTTTATTTTTTTCTCCCTAGATTCCAGCCTTGATAGAATAAAGTTGTTATGGCCTGTTATTTTGTCACTCTGTCAAGAAGGTAGGAATCAATAAAAGTCTGCCTAAACAGTCTCTGCAACCTCTGCATCTGAGTCCTCATTTCGTCCAGGTCTGACAGTTTTATGAATGACATGCATTTTCATTTTGGACAAGATACAGTTACATCAAATGTATACAGCACATATTGCATCTACTTTTCTACAGCCATACAGTAGCAAGTGTGTAAAGGTCACACTTACTGTACTGTATATCACTATACGATGTTGTACTGTTTACTGTGAGGTACAGTTACTGCATGCTCATACACGTTTTACCTGTACGTACTGGTAGCGAAGCTCCTTCACTCTATCACCATTTCTTTCAAATGGAGCAGTGTACAGTTGCTTCATATTCATTTGGTGTTTTTTCAGCACCCTGTCAATGGTTGAGATGCTGACTGTTTGGATGTTTTCAAAGATGTTGTTGTCTTCTATAATGGCACTCTTTATCTCCTAGTCTTATGGCATTATTTTCTACAACAATGGCGCAAATAGCCTCTTCCTGTTCAGGTGTGAAAAGGGGCTCCTGTGAAGTTGTTTTGCAGTCCTATGTGGAAAAAATATAGTAATGCAAAACACAAATTTGAGTAAGAGAAAATGTCACTGTACTGTATAAAGTATACTTTCTGTATATTGTAAAATGCCAATGGAATACTGTAATATTGTATGAAGCATTACAGAATGTATACAGTACAGTGCTTATTGTTAGATTACATAACTGTTCTGTTGATGAAAAGTCTGAATGATTGAGGACACAATTGTTCTCCCAACATTTGGCTGCACCCGTTGACCAGCCTCGGCCATTGTAAGCCCATGATTGAGAACGTGGTCCACAAGTGTGTCAAATTACCAATGCAGGACAGATTTTGAAAAAAAGTCTAATGGACATGTATAGAAATATGCTTGACATATTATGACAACTTGTTCAACCATTTTGCATGTAAAGACTTATGCGATGAACTAATGCCTAAATACTGTGGGGGGTGAGACTATTCAACAGAGACCCATTATAATACATTTTGATCAACATGACGTAAGCAATTGATAATGTAGGAAAGAATAGAGAATTGTACATAATCATTTGCATGGATATACCAAAGCATTTGCAACTTGTTCAAATAAATGAGAAACTGCTTTTTTGATGTACGCAAGTGACATAATGATGTGAAGATTGAACAAGTAGTTTCGAGAATTTCAATTCTGATCTGAGAAATGTACCAAAGTGACTGAGAAAAACTGTAATACTAAGACTTACACTTATACTTTAATACTAAAACTTATACTTTTTACTTCTTCCATTGGCCATTTCTGCTCCTGGAGGTACCAAGGTCAAAGCGGAAGCTCAGAGGGGATAGGGCTTTTTCTGTTGCTGCTCCTAAATTATGGAACAAGCTTCCTTTAAATATTAGACAAGCGTCCTCACTGTCCATTTTTAAAACTCGTCTTAAAACCCATTTTTATTCCTTGGCTTTCAACCCAGCATGAGACTCTGCTCCTGTTTTAGTGTTTTATGGTTTGTTTGTTTTTTAATTATTGTTTTATTGTTCTTAATTTGTTTTAAAAACAAACAATTATTTTAGTATTTATTTCCTGTTAATTGTTTTATGTTTCTGTGTTGTTTTATCTATTTATGTACAGCACTCTGTTTCAGCTGTGGTTGTTTTAAAGTGCTATATAAATAAAGTTGAGTTGAGTTGAGTTGAGTTTCTGCCACAAAGTACTAATACTTACTGTGTAGTGTGTACTTCTGGTATACTTTAAGTATACTTCAATAAACTTAAATGTGGACTAGAAGTATATACCTAGTACACTAGTAGTCAGAGGCGGTCCTGGCTAGTTTTGCGCCCTGGGCGGACCGACCTGCTATTAAAGTATACTTTTATAAAATTAAAAATGTTCCACTTCAGTCTGAAGAGGTATTTAATTAGTATATGTTCTAGTACAATACAAGTACGTGGTCTGTAGTATACTTGCTATACACTCAAGCATACTTAATAAAATGAACTTCAAGTATACTACTGTCTCAGCTGTAGTTTGTGTTTTCTGTTAATTAGCAAATATTAGTATGCTAACATGCTAAGCTATCTTAGCATGCAGCTCAAAGCATCACTGTGCTCACAGCTTCACAGAAAACAGAAGTTATCATTGCTGGAGAACAATATGTGAACATTTGCTTTTCATCTAGCCATCATTTTGAACTTTCAGTCCCTCCAGGGCCATGGTTCGTCCAGGCAAAAAATGAACGAACAATTCGGAAGTGCCAGTTCTTTTTCAGGTTCAATACATAGTGTGTGTGCACCGGTACAAACTTCATCCAGGAAACGGCCGTGTACACACACTCTAAAGTCTGATGACGTTACTGTGTCAGTGGATAGACAGCAATAGGCTAGTCACTGTGACTGAGACCTAGCTTTGCAGCTCTGCACCACCTACTGAGAGACTCAGAAAGCACCCAGCTACACTACAGGGCAAAGTTAGAAATGTGTGTTAATGTGTTAACAAAAGCAAGAGTTGTTTCCTACTAAACTAACCCCACCAAGAAGAAGAAGAACGTTGTGTGGAAAGCAAATCACAGACATTGTTGGCAGTTAACCAGAACACTGTCCAGTTGGAGCAGAGTAAGTAAATTATGAGCTCAAAGCAACACATGCAGAGCTACATGGTAGGCTTGAGACTAACTGACACTGTAGCCCTGATCTTTCCCTTTTTGTACCTAAACCTAACCAGACTTTAACCACAGTGGTGTAAGATTGTGCTTTTGAAACGGCAATGCTCTGTGGATAGTAGAGTCCTTACTAATGAAGTATGTATTGTGTGTAGGGCTGTCAGCGTTGACGCGTTAATCTTAATTTTAATTTTAATGTTGCAAGCCTTTCAAGCCGTCCCTTCTACTCACCCATAGACGGCTCCTCTAGCTGTAGCGCTATGCTTTGAAGTGGCCTCCTGCAGTAAACCTACCGCGGTGATGGAAAGTAAGAGAGCTACTGGACTTTTGAACGGCTTGTTTAACTTTAAAAAATTTCAAGAGGGTTCAGTTGACAAGTCAAAAGTAAAATGCAACCTGTGTCAAACGGAGTTTAACTACCACCGGAGTACGTCGAGTTTGAGTTAGCACCTCCAGGCTAAACACCCAGGTGCAGCCAAGCGAGCCTCAGCTCCACCAAAGTACCATTTTGGAGTGTGGAATTCGCAGCAGAGCCGTGATTGATTCCCAGTTAAGACACTCTGGTAAGAAATGCTTTACATTATGGGCTTAAAACTGCCTTGAAATGTAAAATAACAGGATTTTAAACATGCAATTCAAAACATCATTAATTGCGATTAACTATGGAAATTCTGCGATAAATCTTGTTAAAAAAAAAAATCGTTTGACAGCCCTAATTGTGTGCCATACTTTTGCTGGCCAATTGAGAACACTGGAACTAAAGAAATCTTAATGCTGTAGGTTAAGACAAGCCACTTTAGTCAAGCACTTTATACGACTGATTTCTTTATCAGTTAATTTGTTAATCTGCCAACAGACTATTTCAAAGAGGACAGTATGTACACTTGCCTTGTAATCCAGTTTAGTACACCTGAACGGACGACTGAGTACTCCTGGAAAGTGAACTGGAAAAGAGAGATTTTCTCACCGTGACCTGCTTCAACAAGCTGAACTAACAGACAGTGAATAGTGCTTCCTATTGCTGTCTGAGGAGTATGCATCTACTTGATGAGCTCAGTGAAGCAGACAAATTGCAAACAGACTATTTAAAAGTAAATGTTCAATGGATACAAGGAAATAAGAAAAGGACATCAAGATACAGTATGGAGAAAGAAATCTTGTCTCATACAGGAAGATGGAAGTCTGAAAAAAAAACTGTGCTGGATCATCAGTGCAGATCGATGAGTCATTATTTAATTATCACTGGAAAAATCTAGTTTAGTATAGATAGATAGATAGATACGATTGAAAACATGACAAGAGGCTATTAATTGGACCTTGATTCTGTATTGTTTGGTCAAAGCACTATTTCCAAGGTCTATTAAGTATAAATTATGAATTGTTTAAGTTGTACCACATTCATTATTTTGTTTATGTGAGAAATTGTAATTACGGGATTGTTGGTCTGCACTTTTGCACGCTGACAACATACAGTAGTTTTAAAAATCTATGTCTTAATCCTTCATTGTCGCTTTTACTAATATTCAAGAATATTACATGGTAAGAGGAAAGATGGCAAACAAATCTAACTATCAAAGTCTACCCCAAAGCCTGCATTACAGGGTATGTCATATTTTGGCAGCCGAATGTCACAAACAGAAGAATGCCCCTTATATCAGAATTCTCTGTTACTTCCTCTTCCATACATCTTCTCAGCTTAATTCCAGCCATGCTCTATTTATTACTACATTATTTTTTCAGTCAGGACAAAGGAAGAGGACAAACTGAGCAAACAACAGCTGTGAAGGTGAGAACACCTCTTCCCGGTTTCTTCCACTCCTCCCATCAGTTCTTCATTCAGGGTAATGTAGCTTATCTCTGTGCTACAGAGGATGGATTTATGGAGCTCTCCAGTCAAGACCAATTCACCATAAAAAAACAAGGCTTTAATTCCTCAGCTTTTCCATACTTGCATGCACTCTGAATATTGATGTTGCCTCATGCTGTGAGATCAAATCTACTGTTCTCTACTTATCCACATAGACACTTTGTGTTTTTTTATTTGTGAAATAGTATTTGACCAGTGTTCTGATTGGTTGGGTGCTGAGTTTACGTATCTTTTGAAGTTGTTGAATATAGATTATTCTTTCATAAATGTCTGAATGTGCTCTGTGGAGGAGTGGGGGCTACTCCTGTTCACTGGAAAAACACTGTTCTGATGTCTAGAGGTTAAGATAAAAACACTAAGTGTCATGTTGGTGCTGGTGTACCTCTATTGTTAATATGCAGGCTATGCAATACTGTTCAAGTCCGTGTAAAGTAAGAATAAATATGTGTTCTGAGTTTGACATACCACAGAAAAGTGTGTTGTTAACCTCCCTGCCAAATCTGAATTCACTTTACACGGTCTTTAGCCCCCCCCCCCCCCCCCCCTTTATTGTCTTTATGTGTCTTTGTGAAGACTGTTGTGTAAGGACATTTAGAGCCACTACAAAACAGTCATATTTCTTGTATGCAATAAATATACTTGGCAAATAAAGTTGATTTTGATTCTGAGAAAGAATTTTAAGTTTTGTTCACCATCATGTAAAGGAGTTTGCTCACAATTTGTATCTTGTGTAAAATACAGTAGTCAGTTTCTAGTATCTTTAACGAATCCTCCACCTTTAACAAAAGATACAGTGTTGTTTACTTTGGACATAGAATACTTCAACACTAACATACCACATGACCAACCTCTAGAGGCTCTTGAATATTACGTGAACACAATTAAAAGTCTGTGTAAAGTAAGAATAAATATGTATTCTGAGTTTGGCATACCACAGAAAGGTGTGTTGTTAACCACCCTGCCAAATTTGAATGATTTGAAAAAAACGCCAAATATATAAAATTAGGCTTCAAAAGTTGTGTAAAAACTGCAGCTAACTTGGCGGCTAGCTCCGCTGCTAGCTCAGCGGCTAACTCAGCAAACTGGCTAACTGTAGACTGTAGTAGTAGTAGTAGTGTGTGCTGAATATATTTATAACTCTACAGCAGCAGGGGCGGGTTTATGCTAATTTTCAGACCCGCCCACTAAATCCTGAACACAGAGGGTTAGGGTTAAACATAGTTTGTGAAGCCTAGCTCCACAATTCAAATCTAAATGGTTGAAATGCTTTTTGCACAGTTTTTAGAAATACATTTATGACCTATTTAACGTGTTTAGAAAAAAATGTCAGAATTCACACAGTCTTTAAGGACCATCCACAGACTCTGTAATCAGTTTAGCATAATTTCTGTTCAAAAAACATCTACTTTTTTAATAAGAAACCCTAGATACAACCGAAAGGGGCAGCCACTGGGACAAAGATTGCACCAAGCTATGCAATTTTTTTGTTAGAAGATTTTAAGAACTTCTTTTCAACCATGACACTAACCAACTTTTTTAACCCACACCACTACCTGGTTAAGATATACTGATTATGTATTTATTATGTACTGAAGTTCAATCACTCAATAATGGCCTCAAATTTACAATGACTCATATTTAGTAGCACAGCAATAAATTAGCCAAACATCAAAGTTGTTAAAAATGGTTGTAAAGGCTGCTGCTCCACTGTAATCAGAAACCAATAGTCATATTTAGCATTGTGATCTATTCACCAAGGAACCTCAAGTTCAAGTGCTTTTGACATTTTATAATGGCTTCTGTGATGATGTCATGGCTTTGATCCCAGTATGCTCCCATCCCTCTGTTTTCTGTGAGACTCATATCCATCTTCCTCCCCTCTCTGTTTATCTGCAGTTGGGTTTTCAGGATGATAGCAGGGTGTGTAGGTGTGGCTGAGGACAGCAGCAGCAGCGGCAGCAGCAGCGGACAACAGCAGTCATGGAGGTGGAGGGCACTGCGGAGCCAGCCTTTGTGGACGTGGACCAGGGTTTGACTCTGGCCTGCATCGCCTTCCTCTGCCTGCTGCTTGTGGCCATGATCATCCGCTGTGCCAAGGTCATCATGGACCCTTACAGCGCTATCCCCACCTCCACATGGGAGGAACAGCACCTGGACGACTGACTGACTCCATGAAACTATGCATGACAAAACCCCTAGCCAGGTACAGAAGGGTTCTTCAAAGGTTCTGTGAGGAGGCAAGGCTTCTTTATGCCTCCACAATCATTTCATTAGTGAGCAAAACAATCTGGCAGACCAGAGTATATACTAAAAGGCTCTTTTATCAGTGCCAGTGTGGATCCAAATGAATTATGACAGAACCTCTTTTATTTAGAATTCACTTTCTTAGCTGGTTCTTAGCATGTCCTGACAGTTTTTTTTAAGTTTATCCATTGCAGTATTAAAGAGAGAAATCCTCTTTCTGTTTTTTTGTCCAGAGAAGAGAAATCCAACAAATCAGACATGGCCAAGCAATTTTCACATCTAGCAGAATGTATACTTATAGGATCAACTAATGATTGCTTTATCCACACAAAAGAGGAGGAGAAGGAAAGCAGGCAGCTGCTGTGATTCTGGCTGCCAACAAGGCCATTGATGGTGTGACACTATTACCACTACAGAATAAAGCACAGAAACTTGGCTTTTTGTATCTACCTAGAGATGTCTTCAGGAGCCCCGGGGCTGCCTTACATTCCTGATGGACAAACACACAAGGTCAGTAATGGCTGATCATCAAGTGGACACCAACAGACCGCACTTTCCCTTTACATCTGTACAGACTGGAATGATACATTAACAGAAGATGAAGATGAAGAAGAAAAAATACAAGACTGGTAAAGTTCTGGCGCTGTGTTTTACAGATTGTACAAGATTAGAGAATGTGGTTGATATGGAGACATCCTATAAATGAAAAAAAAACTAAAACAATCCACAGTCTCTAATTGTTGGTGAGCCATTAGCCTGCTTATTACAACTTGGGTCTTATATTTTGATCTAGCTGCAGAGGTCTGGGGACATGCTCACATCAACAAACACAAGCAGTCAGATGATCAGGCAGGTTGTAAACTTACAGTAACTTACAAAAGATTAGCAAACTGTTTGTTGTAAACATCCATCACAGTTTCCAGACTTCCTGAATCAAATATGATCTACAACACTTCTCATAGTGGTTTTAGATCATCAGATTGAACTGTTAGCTTGTATACAACCTTAATGCTCATGTTCCTATATCCCAGCAGTTGTTGCCATGATACAAACGGTGGCCAAAACTACAAAAACAGCCAATTTTTAGTAAACCAGGATTACACACAAACCTTGAAGAGATAGCTGGTTCAATACAAATGTTATGTGATGAAAACATAGATATTAGCATTTCTGTGTGAAACGTGACAATAAGGTCATAGGTCAGGGTTAGTGCTTTGACAAATCTCAGTGTATGCTACAGTTAGCATGGAGCCTACCACTCTAAACATTCCACCATTTTGGAGGATTGGAGGCATAAATATAACTTTAATGTTGTCATCACCTAATGGTTAAATTGACAGTCTTGATTTCCATAAGACAGGATCAGTTAAAAGGGACACTCCACTGATTTTCCATGTCAATATCAGTTTATTAGTGATGGTAGTAGCAGTAAGCTTTGAAAACAGTTGAATTGCTACAGAAAGCCAAAGTCCAATATCACATCATTGCTGGCAGCAGTTCCACTACATTCAATAACTCAATGCAATCTCTGACTAAGTATTAGATTTATTCATTTTCAGAAAAATGTTCTTGGGATTTATGTATCCACATAAACTATTTTTTATATTTGTTTTAAAAGTTACTTTCCCCGAATAGACAGACCAAATGAAATGCACCACATTGTGTTGATGAGAGTAATGTTTTAACATAGATTTTTAATCATTTGCATCACTGCAATTGTCAATGTGATTTTGAAGTAGATTTTCTTACTTATTGAACACAACCTGAACCCTGATGATGTCATTAGGGTTATGTCAAGTTACAAACCTGGGGCATGGAGTTTGAAACACATGGGTAACTACCAATGTGGAAGAAAGTAAGTGTAGGATCGTTTTTGAAGCTTGAAAGTCAGAATCTCTTATCCTCTGCTGCTTTGATCTTGACCTATAAACTATATGAAAATGCAAACCCAAATCACTGGAGTTTCCCTTTAAATCATACAAAATAACAATTAGATATGTTGAGTGGTTTCATTGCAAGCCACACAGTCAGGTTTTGTATATTTTATAAAGAATATGGTGTTTAATTAGTCTCAAAACCACATAAAAATCAAGCGTGTGCACGTGATATAAGTGCACAGAGCAGTATCCACAAGCTGAAAACTGTCCTCATGAGAGAGAATTTCTGCTTGGTGAGCACACAGAACAGTGACCACCAGCAGAAAAACATTCTGGCAAGGGAGCATTTCTGCTCTGTGAGTGCACAAATGCCATAAATAATGAAGTTTAGTGGCTTGAGAGAACAAAGAGAAACATAAATAATAATATTTAGTAGCTTATTCCTTTTTTTAACCACTTACACTGATGAAAAAGTATTTAGCAGAGCAACAGCCTTAACCCTGTTTAAACCCACTATTAGATTTGTGACTAATATTTTTGCATTACATTAGACCAGGTCTAGAGATGTAACCCTCTGTGCAAAGGAACGTTATTTTGTTTTTCATGTTAATTTTAAAAAATGGAAATCCAAGTGCTTTTCCATTTTTGTCTTAAAATAGACAAAATGGAATAGAAATTTAGAAGAAAAAAAAAACTTTTCTTGTTAAATATATATTATCTGCATCTCTACCAAATCATTCAACAGCAGCACTTATCAGGTATTTAATAAACTCAGATATCTTTTAACTTCACAGTTCCTATTTTTGTTATGATCCTTCCACTCCAGCTTGACAGGACCGGTCAGGATCTAATGTTAATTAATGCTATTTAACAATGTCTCCCTGTGGAGCTGCATTACAAAGATGAAAAAAGGGAATTTGACACTATAAAAAAGACTATAACTTTGAAATACATGTATATCTGCTTGAGTTTATTAAAAACCTGCAGCAATCCCACTGCAGCAGAAACAATGGGTGTTTCCTTGTTCAAAGAGACGCATGAAGCACAGAGAGATCACTGCAGCTATTTAATGAAAAAATGTATGAAATTATTAGATGCAGTAGGGACCGATATGGATATACAATAAAAGAAGTTTTCTGGTTTTGGTATAAATGTTTTTGGTCTAATGTGGTGTGGATGGAAAAATAAAGGTTTCATAAATCTGAAAGTGAGTTTAAACAGCATTAAGGGTCTCTGCTATGATGTCTAACACTTTTTCATACGTGTAGGTGCAAAAAAAATAAAAATAAAAAAGGGAGAATTATCCACTATATATCTTATTTGTTTTAATGTATCTCTTTGTTCTCTTAAGAAAATGCCTGTCTGACTGTCAGTGATCAAACCAAATAGCCAATCAAAGATCACAGTCAGTATTATAAGTGACCATGTAAAGGAACAGACCGTCTTTTCCAACATCACCTTTCAAAGTGTCTCTTACAAGGATGTTTCCTACTCATGGATACTGTTCTGTGTGCTTGCAGAGCAGAAATGCTCCTTAACAAAGACAGTTTTCAGCTTGAGGATGCTGTGATGCGCACACATATCACATGCATGTGCCTGGTTCTTATGTGCATGAGTTTTGAAACGTCATAAAAGAAATATGACTTTCTTATAGACACTGAATCTCAAGCAAATTCAAGTCAGTCAAGTGCTTCCTACAGAGTATCAATTGAGCATTAAAGCTCAGACAATCTGCGGCCATTTAGCCTTTACAGTAGCAGTCATGCTTGATTATGTGTTACTGCTACAGCATGTAATCTCCTGTTACTGAATAAAATGCACACACATACAAACAGACACACACACACACACACACACACACACACAAAACTGCAACAGACATCTCTCTCTACTGTCACATCACAGCTCATGGCAGCATGAGATATTGCACCTCCACTGTTGCTTCTACTCATAAATCGGTCTTGTTTGCCTTGCCTGTCTCAGCCACTAGTTTAGAAAAAAGCTGAGGTGTTCTTGTTGCTGTTAAATGAATCTGTCTCTGACTTATATATCTGCACAGCAAAGCATTCATTGTATATGAAATGATTGACAGTTTGCATGTTATGAAGTGCCTAAGCTTACAGTAAACTACAGAAGGGCCATTTAGCACAATGCTGAGTTCCATATCAGCTGTAGGACCCTTTACCTTCCCTTTCTTGGACACATGAATTTTTTTCGGATGGGCAAATGGCACATTATGCTTCTCTTAAGGCAGCAGGGTTAAATAGTTGGTTTGATTTGTTTTTTGTAAAGGTGGTGGTGGCAGTAAGCATAAATCAGGAGTTTACCGATATGGTTAACTTAACAATTGAGTGGAGGTTAGGAAACAACCTCTTGTTCACTATGCTGTATAACAATGAGATTAGGCATCATCTAAACTGCATTGAATGTGTCTGCTGAAGAAAAACATTTCCAGTGGACATTTGACCACTGAAACATTGAAACCTGACATACAGTAAGACATTAAGGATCTTAAATTCAGTGCTGCATCTCAAGACTTTGTTAGGCCTCCTAAGAGTGTCTAAATTAGCTAGCACATGAATGAATGAATGTATGCATGTATGACTGAATGTGTGGTATTTTGGATCTATGAGGTGCTTTGTATCTAAAAAGTGACAGGAATACAGAGTGTTGACAATAAAGATGATTGTGAATTACTCAACTACCTGTCTTTTGTGTGCTTCATAATTGAACAAATGAAACAAGAAGCTAATCTTACATTATTTTAGACCTGTAATTGGGTCACACCAAAAGCCTGATGAAATGTCATTCAGTGCTTATCCATGGGCAACTGTCTGCCAGCCCTTTTTCATCAACTTCTGTCTCACATAATGGACTCAATTGTACAGAGATGAAAATCTCCAGTTGCACTTAGAGTCAAGGGCATACATACAGACCTATTTCTATCCTCTCTGTACTCTCAAATACCTTGGAATCATTGGCCTTACTGCCACACAACTGAAATCATACATGGACTCACACAACATTCTAAACAACATGCAATCTGGTTTTCGTTTTGAATGCAGTACAGTTTCAGCCAGTCTTGGATGACGACAAGAAGCACACCTGTGTCTCTTTGTGTGGCTTTTGACATTGTGGACCACTCACTTCTATCAATACCTTGCAGGCAGAAAAGCTTCACAGTGGTTCCTCTGTTATCTGGTAACGTCTGACCCCGTTCTTATAACAAAGGGTGTTCCCCAAGGCTCAGTGTTGGGTCCTCTGCTCTTTTTAGTTTATATAAATAACATCTGTGATAACTTTAAATTCTGTCATTTCCATGTGTATGCTGACGACACCGTCATGTACTCCTGTGCCCCCTACCACAGACACAGCCAATCTTCAGTCTGATTTGAACTCCCTACAGTCTGTTCTGTGCGATCTCACATTGCTTCTAAATCCAAACAAAACTAAAACCATGATCTTTACTTCTGGGAGAGCAGAGGTTCCAACACTCTCTGTCACTACTCTACATGGTGTTCCTATTCAATCTGTTGATTGTTACAAATATTTGGGAGTTTGGCTGGACAAAAGTCTAAATTTCAAACATCACATTGACTATCTCTCAAAGAAACTGAAATTCACTTTAGGCTTTCTGTACAGGTTCAAGTCCTGCTGCATCAAGAAAGCTTTTAGTTACTGGCCTTTTTCTGTCACAGGTTGACTTTGGCGATACCATTTATAGGTTTGTTTCACCATCCACCTTATCAAAACTTGATCGCCTGTATCACTCAGCCTTGATTTACATCACTACTGGTCCTGGTCACTGGTCCTAGAATGATCTTCAATCCAAACTGAAACTAGAAACCTTCATCCCTTTAAATGATTTTAAACGTAGGATATGAGACTCTCACTTCTAGTTGCACTTGTCTTAATTGAACAATTGAGATGTGCTTATTTATTGCTGCCTTTGTTATGATTTGTATTTCTCACTTTATATTTTGTTATTCTGTTGCTGTTGTATGTGTTGCTGCTAACTGACCCAGTCTTGTTCAGGTCTTGCTTGGAAAAGAAGTTTTAATCTCAATGTGACTTCCTGGTTAAATAAAGGTTAAATACTCTGCACATTCAAGCATCAACATACAGTACAATTATTAGACTAGCTCTACATTATGTGAATGTTAAACAGTGATTTAATTTGACAGTTAAATATTTCTCTTTTGCCTTTAACCTTGGCTTTGAGCTGGCAGCCTCCTGTCTGCTTCAGCCCTGTTTCTATGAAAAGGTTGGCCTGACTCTCATGTTGAGCATGCTTGTGGGGGCACAGGGCATTGTTTACAGCATTCAGTATGCGGTGTGTGTGTGTGTGTCTCCTGTTAACATCTCTGCATATTTCACACCTAGTCCTGCATGTGTGTGTGTGTGTGTGTGTGTTTGAGAGAGCCTTCATTTTAGCTTGTGAATAACGGTTTTCTGCATATTTTCTTTGTCAGGTGGAAATAACCCAGAATTGCTTTAAAGTTTCATGGTAATCTCTTATCTGAACCTTTATTTAGCTACATACACACATTTCGACATTCTCGTCAAGAATGCAATGTTGTACAATGTTGTATTGGCTTCTCAGATGTCTGGCTATCTAACCCACCAAGGTTGAGGAAACCTCTGCCTGCAATGTGACTGACAAAACCACAGAGCCTTGCTGCTCTTATCTGAAGGATATCTGTCACATGGTTTCCTCTCAGGTGTGAAATTGTCTTCAAAATCTTCCACAGAGACACACAGGTGTCCCTTTGACAGAGCTGGGGTACAGGAGGGAGGGAGGAGGGGAGGAAGGGAGTAAGGGAGAGGTTAAGTCTTAAATCCCTGTAGCTCTTGGAGTGCAGAAAATGCCTGACTAATTATTCCGAGGAAGGAGCTCTGAAGCAGCCAGGAACGTGACTCTCAGGCAGCATTGGGGGGGGGGGGGGGGGGATTATCTAGTTGGGAGGGTATTCAGGCTGAAAGAGTGCCAAAATGTCCTGCTGACATTTGCCTTGACTAGAAGCTGATAGAGTAAAAACATATACATTATATATACATTGTCATTTTAACAAATGTCGATATGAAGATCAATATCAATTTCATGTGCTTCCAGTAACAAGATATTATAGAATGTGTATGATCCAGCTTAGCATAAACAGGGGCAGAGAGTGTACAGCAATGCTAGCAGCTCTGTTAAGCTACTCACACACAGCTAGTCTAATGCTAACATGCTAACAATGACAATACCAACATTTTTTGCAGGTACAATGTATTCCTATTCAGTTTAGCCTATTATTCAGTTTAGTAAGTTGACTGTAGATATCTCACTCTAAATCAAACTAACAACACAAACAGACACAAACAAGGCAGTTTTTTTTCCTTGCAGTGAATTTTATTAGATTTTTCCCCCTGTGCCTCATGGATCCTTTCACATTGTCAAGCCTAAGGCTTGAGCCACATAAGCCCATTCAATGAAACAGGGTTGATGCCGATTTCTTCTGGGAGGGCCACATTCCTGAATGGGCCTACCCATAATGCTGGGATTGTGGTCACTGCTATTCAAAATCCTTCCATGCATTGTATGTAAAGATGGATGTTTAGCTACTTTAATTAAACTGTGCTAACAGACCAGGTCTCACAATTTAATTTACTAAAATATGGTGACAATAGTCTAACTCAGTGAGAGTCCCAAAGCTGTGGAGAGCAGCAGGTGAGCCAAATCTTATTAGTGTAGCAATAATTTCCTAAATTATATCCAGCATGCTTATTAGAGGGCCTGAATTTAAACATTTAGACTATAATGATTGACTTTGTATTTCACACCTTATGACACATACATGGGAGAATGGGAGTCTATTTGAGCAGCTGTCAGTGGTCCCTTAAGCTGCACTGACTTCAGCCAGCCACCAGCTGCTGTTAATCACATGCTCCTCCAGCCAGCTGACACAGAACGGAGCATTTCTGTTATTTCTCCAAAGACCTTTTTCCTTTATTGTAATGAATGCAAAAAGGGTGAGTATGTGTGATTTTAGGACTTGAATGTTACTCAGTGTAAATGACTTTAACATATCAGTAGAATCTAATGATGAATGTGAGTTAAAGTCTATTTCCATGGCCTGCAAAAAGCAGACTCTTCCTTCTCTATGATCAGAGTTTCAGTATAAACATGTTGCAATCTGATCCAATAAACACATTTTGGTAAAAACATATAAGAAAGTTCTCAGCACAAACCAAGACTTTATTCAGTGTCTTATTTTCCCAGCCTGTCAGTCCGGTTAGATAATTGCGTCTTTCCAGTGGTTAATAACTTGCCAATAGTTTTCCAAGGAGTGTTTTATTTTCCGTCACACAGCCGTGACTAATCATGCAGAGCACAGCACAACCCTCCACTTCCACTGTCGCTCATTTGTCTGCAGCAGTCACACCGTTTCTTAGTGGAGCATAGACCATGTGTCACTTTGGTCAAGCTGGTGTAGTAGTTTGTTTGCATTGTAAATATCATTTAGAACATTATGGAGCTGATTTACTAAATATGTCTCCCAAATATGCAAGATAATACACACTGTCCATTTAGTACGTTTTCTATAATGAATGAGACTTTTTAACCTCAGTGTGTAAAATACAGGGAGGAGAAAATGCAAATATGTTATTTAGCACGCACATTGTGATTTACCAAACCTGAAGGTAATTTTTTATATTTTACTGACGGTAACTGCGTCTATAAATAATACGTTTGAAGGACAGGTATTAACCTGCTGCACACTGATGACTGCTGTTACTGTGGAGAGGAGACAGAGGCACAATGACAGAATACCTGTGTTAATATTTTTGGAATGACAGAGGTGAAAATAATAGAAACATATTACCTATCCAGTGAAGCCATTTTGGAGCTCTTACACAAATTAAGAGCAGATTTGGAGCCAGTCACAAGAAGGAGTCACACGATTCCTGCCATTACAAAACTACTTGCAACTCCGCATTTCGTCGCTTCTGGGTCATTCCAGCATACTACAGCAGTTGCTGCCGGTTCATCCCAGACCAGTGTCCCAAGTCCTGAATGCCAGGTTACACAGGATGGGCAGGCACATAAGATGTCCACACATGCGGGACACACTGAATGATCGACTGTACTCATGTGCAACTTGTCCCCCACCCCTCCCCCCTTAGGTGTCATGAAAGGAAATTAAATTAGATTCTTTTTAAAGGTGATAGCGCAAACCCCCCCCCCCACACCCCACACCCCTTCCTCATGACTCCTGTACTTCAGCCAGCCTCTCTCCAGGGCATTTATTACCATAGTTAAACCAGATACAGCACTGACTAGCTGTCTGGTGGCCTGAGTGCCCCGCACACAGCTGGAACCTCCTGGGTGATAGTGATGGGAACGGCAGTTCTTTTTACTGTACTGAATCTTTAGAATCCGTTCATTAAAATGATTCGTTCACCGAATCGTTCAGTGCTCTCCAACTCCCTGAACTGATAAACAGCCAAATAATCGGTCATTCAGTTCATGATTCAGCCCTGAGGTTCACGTTCACTTACTGAGGGAGGTTCAAGGACTATATTATACAATCATTCGCGGGAGACGCAGCACTGCTTATACATGCACTAAAAATATTACACAGTGAAAGTGTCCTCTGTGCACAGTAAAATAACATAACATGATGCTACACTGATGTTAGCAACACAGCGCTAATGTTAGCAGTACATGTACTGAACGTGAATCAACTCCTCAGCCCTCAGTGCCCTGAGTCAGTGAGTGACTGACACAGCGCCACTTTCAGCAGTTCGCGAACGTGATTCGTTTGCGAACGATTCATTGAACGACATGCTGAGGACATGAATCTCGTTCACGTACTGTGCTGAAAGTGGGCTGAATCATGAACTGAATGACGGCGAATCACGTTCGCGAACGAATCATTGAACGGCATGCTGAGGACATGAATCTCGTTAATGTACTGTGCTGAAAGTGGCGCTGTGTCAGTCACTCACTGACTAAGGGACGTTCAGTACCTGTACCGCTAACATCATCCTCTCCTCTCCTCTCATTACTTTATGTGTGCCTAAGTCCATTACGATAATGGGGATGGGGGCGTGTGTGTGTGTGTGTTTGTTTTAGTTAGCCGTTAGCTTGGAGAAATTGATGCTATTGGCATGAAAGCGTATCCCCGCAAAGGGGAAACAGAATCACTCAGAGTCAGTCAAAGTGTTGTCGTTCACTGAGTGATTCGTTCGCAGTGAACGAGTGAGTGAGTCGCGGCAGTTCCACTCCCGACCGGCAGCCATGCTCGCGGCTGAGCTCAACTGAACTGAACTGAGAAAGGAACGAATCAGTTCATGAAGTGATTCAGTTCACTTCGTTCACTCAAAAGATTTGTTTGTTCGAACGACACAACACTACTGGGTGATTGATGGCAATCCATTCACAAGAGCTTCAGACTTTCACCTTTGTTAATCGAAGCTTGATAAGCGCAGTTTCAGGAGCGGGAACACACACCAATTACACCCCTTCCGGCTCCTATATAAACAGACCTAATAGCGTTCCCCTCGTTCACTCTCGCTTTCGAGTTTCACGTGCAGGCAGTCTCAGTCAAGCTTTCATGGTCATCCCAGAAACAGATCGTACTTCCCGCATTGCATCAACACAACTTGAACAAATGCTACGATTACTACTCCAAGAGTGAACTCACCACGGATCACGAACTGCAGATCAACACGTCCGACTTGACCGAAGATTCGTGGGAAACCGGTTCTCCTCTCGTCACACAGCAGCAGACCGCAGCCGAGCGCCCCGCGGGGCACATGCCGGCCTCGCAAGCACATGCCGGCCCCGCAGTCACATACCGGCCTTACAGGCTCTTCAACCCACACGATGTGACACTCCCGGTAGATCTCCGGCTTCCTCTCCTCCACTAGCGAGGGCAAAAACCAGGGAAGCAACGCACAAAGCCGCTGGAGCAGCAGCTTCAACTCTCCCCTCCTCAGCCGCTTCAACAGTCCAGATAACTCTCCACCACACCGGACTCGCACTCTCCGTCCGGCCGCCTTTACATCCTCAAACGGACCCCGACATCAGCGACCGAACTGCCAACGATTCCTGTATAGGATGCATTCCCTATCAACCTCAGCCACATTAAACTAAAGCTTCATTGTTTACTCAGCATCAACAACAGCAACCGGCGCTCCCGCCTTCTGGATTTTCGTCTAAGCCAAACACCGCCCGGTTCGGCACGCGTGACGTCACAGAGCCCCATAGCCCCATGGCCACAGCGCCCCCCGGCAGGGGCCAGGTAGTATTGCGCTACTCATTCTACTCAGACTTGTCAGTATTATCGTTTGGTGTCATAAAAGAAAAAGAAGGAAAATAAATAAATTAATTAATTAATAAATTTATAAATAAATAAATGAAATAAAAGTGGCTCCCGAGCAGCAATCCACAAACCAGTGGGTGACGTCACATTGTTACGTCCATTTCTTCTATACAGTCTATGGCATTATACCAACGGCATCAGTCCACTATCATACGTACTGCATCTCCACTACTTTGTAGTAAAGATTCATAATTAATTTAAAGTTACTTCCACATTGTCTTTTCCATATACCAGCTGGAAGCTTCTCGCGCAGCTACTCTAACGTCACTTTGCCATTGCACACCGTTACACGTGCTTGAACATTACAAACACCAGGTTGCATGTTGCCAGCATATCGAGTCAATCGTCATTTTAGGCATCATCTGCCATTAAACGCATCGTATTGCACGTTACTAACACAGTTATCACAATACTAACCGAAATCACTCTGTATCGTCCACGTTAAAAGCTGGATCGCAAGCTACTAACACAATTTATCACAAATACAACTAACCTGAAATTGCTTCTATATTGTCTGAGTCATAAACCCCCTGCCGTCTCCTCACTCCAACCGCAGAGCCGCTCCTAGACAGGGACATCAGGCACCGGGATGCCTGCGACCCATGCAGTTTCTTACTCCAGCCACAGCATTTCGTTTAGACAGGGACATCAGACACCGGGATGCCTGCGACCCATGCGGTTTTCCTTACTCCAGCCACAGTGTTCTGTTTAGACGGAACATCAGTCACAGTGATACCAGCAACCACGCCATTTCCTCAATACGACCGCAGCGCTTCGTTTAGACAGGGACATCAGGCACCGGGATGCCTGCGACCATGCTGTTTTCTAAATCCAACAGCAGCACTTCGCTTAGTCGTCTACATCAGGCACCGGGATGCCTGCGACCTATGCTGTTTTCTAAATCCAACAGCAGCACTTCGCTTAGTCGTCTACATCAGGCACCGGGATGCCTGTGACCTATGCGGTTTTCTTTACTCCAGCCACAGCATTTCGTTTAGACAGGGACATCAGGCACCGGGATGCCTTCGACCTATGCGGTTTTCTTTACTCCAGCCACGCATTTCATTTAGACAGCATTTCGTTTAGACAGGGACATCAGGCACTGGGATGCCTGCGACCCATGTGGTTTTCTAACTCCAACCAGTGTTCCGCTTAGACGGGAACATTGGGCACAGTGATACCAGCAACCATGGCGTTTCCTCACTACGACCCCAGCGCTTCGCTTAGACAGGGACATCAGGCACCGGGATGTCTGCGACCATGCTGTTTTCTAAATCCAACAGCAGCACTTCACTTAGTCGTGTACTTCAGGCATCGAGATGCCTGCGACGGATGCTGTTTCCTTAAATCCAACAGCAGCACAGCGCTTGTTTAGACAGGGACATCAGGCACCGGGATGCCTACGACCCATGCTATTTCCTTAAATCTAACAGCAGCACTTTGCTTAGTTATGGATATCAGGCACAGGGATGCCTGCAACCCATGCTGTTTATTTGTCCAACCACAGCACTTTGTTCCAACGGGAACATCGGGCACCGGGATGCCTACAACCCTTGCCGTCCCTTCATTCCAATCACAGCACTCGGCTTAGACCAGAACATCAGCACCAGGATGCCAATGACCCCTGCCGTTTTTCACTACATCTGCACCACTTCAATTCGGCCAGGATGTTTGATGTCAGTGACCCCGCCGTTTACTCAACCCAACCTTGGCTCGCCTAGTTCGACAGCAGGCAGCTTTTATCGTGGACATCCTGCTCTAGTTGCCACAGAAGCCTAGCTCTAGTCAAGGCTCCTGGCACCGAGAGCTGCCAGCACTCTGCTCCAACCGGAACATCTGCCCCCGGGCTTCCAGCGCCCCGCTGTCTCATCATCAAGGTACCAGGATAACCCATATTTGACTACACTGATCCCTGCAGCTCATTTCTACCGGGCAGTGACACCGGGATGTCATTGCCCCCCAAGTGCTACTCCCGCAACTTCATCAGACAGAACGATGCATCGTTCTCCGCCAAATGGCCAGCTGAGACCACCCCCTTTCACACGTTTAACGTAAACTACGTGTCGTTCTCTCTCGTCACTTCGACCATTTCATTATCAACGCCCCTTTCATATGTTTAACGTAACCTACACTTCGTCCTATCTCATCACTTCTACCATTTCATTATCAATGCCCCTGTCACACGTTCAAACTAACATATATATGTCGTCCTATTTCACCACCATAACTATTTCATTATCGACGTGCTATCGTATCGTCCTGTCGCTTCTGTCTTCCTTGTCTCGCCGAGCTTCGCTTGTGGTTCCATCTCCTCTCTAGCCGGAACGGTATCTCCTTCTTTTATGATGATCAGCTGACTAACTCCCTCGACATCCAGCTACACTGATGCCGCTCCTTCTGCTGATTTTGGGGGTTTCTACAACGGTAGAGGGTTAGCATCAGAATGGCCCCCAGAACTCATGGACAATTGCCAGGTCGCTTCCTCCGCCTCTTCGAAATCTACCCTCGTAGTAGCCACCGCTGTTCTATGGGGACACGAATAGTCTAGTTAATCCATTCTTATACACTATGATAATCTCAGTCGTTGAAATCATTAACCAAGGTCGCTCCAACTCCTTTTCATCACGCCATTCATGCGTCGCTCATGTGGCACTCCATCACTAACCAATATCCTCCGCGCCGCCTACGTCCCAGGCCACCATAATACCATCGCTAACTCTCTCTCTCATTTTATGTTCCAGAAGTTCAGAAACTGGCTCTGCACGCCAAACCGCTGCCGCCTCCAGTTCCTCCATATTCTGCACTGACTTCAATCCGTAAATCCATCTTTAATACTCCTGATCTTCGAATTCCAAACTACAATATTAACAACTTATCTTCTACACTCTCCTCCTACTGGACAGCTTGGATAAGTTCCAACACTTTCATGACCGACACAACATCATTTCCCCCTCGTTCTATCTCACCACCGTCATCTGCTACATCACCTATGCTCATTCTGCCATGAACATAAAACACCTACTATCAAATCCTACTTCAGCGGTACTAGTTTTTCTCCAAACTAATCACAGGTAATCCCAGTCCAGCCATAAACCATCCCCAAGTAAGTCACTTCTCGCTGGTCTCGTCAGCCAAGAACCAGCCAAACGGCTTTCTCTTACCGCCGATCTGCTGTCCACTTGCTTACACACCATTCGCTGAGGATACCAAACTCCTCACATCGCCCTGACCCTCAAAGCGAGGTTCATATTCCATATTCCATATAGCATCTTCAGTTTCCTTGGATGCTCAGAATTCACTGTGTCACCATCACACTTCGACCCGTGCCGTCTTGCTCGTATCTTGGACTCTCACTATTCACGCTCATTAACGTATCACAGCTATATCTGCTCAGTCTCAACGATCTAAGATCCGCACGAGCACGTCTCAAATAATTGGAGGTTTTTGGGGGTTCGTCACTGCCCGGGCGCAGCGGCGGATCCTTCATCCGACCTCCCCACACCGCATCAAGAATCACCGTATCAAGAATCGTTCCGCATCAAGATTCGTTCCGCATCAAGAATACACAATTCATTCAATTTCTGTCAATAAATCTGTTAAAACGTATCTCGTTGGTGATGTGTTCCTTGCTCGTGAATCGAAGCTTGATAAGTGCAGTTTCAGGAGCGGGAACACACACCAATTACCCCCCTTCCGGCTCTTATATAAACAGACCTAATAGCGTCCCCCTCGTTCACTCTCGCTTTCAAGTTTCCCTCCCCCCCGCCCTCTCTTCTGTTCTTCTCTCCTCTCTTATAGGTTCCTGGGGGTTCGTCACTGCCTGGGCGCAGTGGCGGATCCTTCATCCGACCTCCCCACACCGCATCAAGAATCACCGTATCAAGAATCGTTCCGCATCAAGATTCGTTCCGCATCAAGAATACACAATTCATTCAAATTCTGTCAATAAATCTGTTAAAACGTATCTCGTTGGTGATGTGTTCCTTGCTCGTGAATGTCCTCATGAGCAGGCTGCTTCTCAGGGTCTGTGTGGTGCATGCTGGGATGTGAATGGACAAATGGAAAAAAAGATTTAAAAAATATTGATGTTAGCAATTAACATTTATTTTTGATTTGGCAAATGAATAACCTCTCTTCAAGACAAAGTGTGTGTTTCTCTTATTGTGCGTTTACCTTGTTCTAAGGTGTCAAACCCAGGTAATCCATTCACCTGCTCATCACAGAGAATAAGCTGCACCTGCTGTTGTAATTTAACAATATGTTTGTTGACCTCCTGCACTAAAATCTGTAATTCAATGGTATCAATTTCATTTTCCGCTTGCGGGCTGGCTGATCGTCTGAACTCTCCGTGGTGGAAACCATTAAGCCCCGTTTATACGTACCCGGTTATTTTTAACGGAGACATTAATCATTGTTTGCACCCTCCGTTTAGAGAATTCGCCCCTGAAAACGATGCTTTTTAAAAACTCCGGCCAGAGTGGAGATTTTTGAAAACTCTGTTTGCACGTTTGCATGTACACAGAGAAAAATGGAGATTTGGGGAGCCGATGGCAGATTGTGTGACAGAAACTGCTCCTGGGTTAAATAAATAAATAAATACATTTATTTTATACAGTCTATGGTTAAATGCAACATTGTTTACAATCTACAGTCTATGTTTACAATCTATGGTGATCATGGATGCATGCAGAATAGCAGTCGCATTTATGCTGGTGCAATCCCTTTGTATTTGTTTGCATTTGCAAATACAAGTGTTGTATTATGTGGAGGAATGAAATGACGTTGTTGTTGTTGCTATGCGGGATTGTGATTGGCTAACGTGGGTTTGAGCTGCCCTTGACGGCATATATCAGAGGTCTCAAACTCCCGGCCCGCGGACCCCCTAGCTCCGGCCCGCGACTTGACGTTAATAGTTCAAAGCAATTTAGCCCTTTAAGTCCCCCTCCCACCGTACAAGAATACTTTTGTGTGCAATTTAATTTAAATAATAATTAATACATGATAAATAAGTAATAGGCTACAACAGGCGCGCTGGAAGGTATTTTCAGTAGGGGGGGGCTGCGATCAAAATGCATGATGTCACATCATTGTGATGGTTGTTGTTAATTAGCCTATTAATATGTTTTAGGGGTTGGGGGCAGAAATAAGTGTGTGCTGTAGCCTACATTCAGGCGAAATAAACCTAAACTGAACTTGGCTTTCAATTTCCGTTCTCACTTATAAATATTGAAACAACAGACAGCAAACTTGAACACTAAAGCTGCCACAGCAAGCGTCAAGAACACTGAAATTATGAATGAAAACTGCAACAATCAGTGGGGTGTACATCGGCGATTACACGCAACCCCCGCCGCGGCTACTCTGACACTGCTCATTTAGCGTGCACTAGGCAATCGTACCGTGCCAAAGCACGTTTGCCCCCTAAAATCCGGATTATTTGGCTAGTGTGAGTGCAAGTGTACCCTGCTTGAGGGAGAAGAAGCCAATTTTCCAGGGAATCGCAGCATGCAGCATCCAGTGTGCTGCGTGGACTTCATTACATCTGCTGCACCGCTGCTACCACAATTATCAAATGCTAAGTTTATTGTCTGTGACTGTGATCCTCATAAAAGTAATATTTTACAAATCTGCATTATATAAACTAACGAAATTCGTTAAAGCAAGTCATTTGGCGACTTCTAAGTCATAAAACTAAGTCTTACTTTTACTGGAGTAATCTACCTCGTTCGCACCTGTCATTGTAAGGTAAAACTTACCTATACTGAGTGAACTCTCCCGTTAAATAATAAAGTATGTAATAACTGTTTTCAGAAATAATTATGACTTTTATTATTATTATATTTATTATCTTTTATATATATGTACGTCTGAAGTGGCCCCCCACTGAGATGACAATGCCAATAGTGGCCCCCAGCTCATTTGAGTTTGAGACCCCTGGCATATATACACAGGTTAGTGTAAACGGAAACTTTTCTGAAAATGGACTGGTGTGCACACAGTTTTTTTTGTAAATGGAGAGGATGAAATGTCCGTTTATGAAAATATCCGGGCACGTGTAAATGTAGTCTTCGACACAAAACCCTAATTTAAATACTGCTGTCTCCACCCTGTTGCACCTGTTTTCATTTACTCATTTATTCTTATAAATCACCTTCAAAATCGCACGCTAACTCATTTACACATAAATTTAAACAATTTAAATGTATACCCTTGATTTGGGATCTTAGTAAATAAGGCTCTATGTTATTAAAAAAACAATAATTTCCTCATTTCCTACCAGTAAAAACATGATGCACTCTTGACTAAATACACACACACACACACACGCACACACACACACACACACACACACATTCAAAGTAAAAGTAAAGTTCAGCTTCAGGCTAATGTTGTACTTCATGCTTAATTTTCCTTAGAGCAACCAAGAGGCAACAGTAAACAATCTAGATTGATATCTATGAGGCAGATACACATTAGGTAGTGTATGCATACAGATGGGAAGGTTCAAATTGACTAAAAGGTGAAAGTGAAAGATAAACCACTGTGAAATAAATCCAGGAGGCTCTGGACAGTAGAACAGTGACAGTGACAAAATATGACTACAGGAAATGTTTGTGGACTGGGAGAAATCTGGGACAAGTGTATCACATCTCAGAAGGGGAACTGCTACCAGTATTAAAAAATTCAATACTGTGAATTTTTGGGTCTACCTCCCCCCACATAAATCTCTCCTGCTCTAAGGTAAACTTTCTGTGCATGTACATCAGCAGATTTCAGTATGTGTATCACAGTTAAATGGCCACCACCAGCTTCTCTGCTGTTATATTAATGGCAATCAATACTTGGTAATTAGTTGGCATTTTAAGGTTCTCCTGCATCAGCAGTTCTTCCTCCACAGCACCTCAGTCTCTCATCAAAGTGTGTAGCAGCTACGTTGGTCCACATCGCAACACATTAATTTCACAATAATGGTTCTTAAACTGAGGTGCCTACCTTCAATCAATCAATCTTTATTTATTTAGCGCTGAATCACAACAAAAGTTGTAAAGAGGCCCAACATTCCCACAAGAGCAGCACTTAGCAACAGTAGCAAGAAAAAACTCTATCTTAACAGGAAGAAACCTCAGACCAGGTACAAAGTGGGAGAACATCTGCCTCGACCGGTTGGAGTTGAGGGGGGGGGGGGGGGGGGGTAATCGTGTGTGTGTGTGCGTGTGTGCAAGCAACAAAAGTTTCCTGAAGAATCCTCTGAGTAAACAGAGATGTAAGCATGTTGACAGATCTACAGTGAATAAAGGAAAAATATGGCAGCAGATATAGAATCACAACCTGTAACAAAAGGGAAGTTTGTTTATGTGAAAGTTTACATGATGCAAGATGAAAACTTATGTTTTTGTTTATTTATTAAGATACTACGAGAGCAAGTTGGGGTGTGGACATATATGAAAATCTCAATTGTAAAAAATGTAAATGTATTTTGTATCACATTGTCACAGGCAAACCTAATATGTTGATGTAGGTAGTCTGCAGTGTGATGGACAATCATGACAACCAGTGTGCTGAAATTGATGCCATATGCATGTCAATGAGCATGTGTCAGTAAAGTTTCTCCTAGTTTCAGTTAACCTTTAACATTTTAGTCTTAGGGATGTAGCCGTGACCTGATCAGTCTTGGAGGAGGGATCCTACCTGTTGCTTTTGCTGAGGTTTCTCTTCCCCCAGGTTAAACTTTTCCTTGTGTAAACTGAGGGCCTTATGCAGATTACAAAGCTTTTGAGGCAAGCTTGTGTGCTTTGATTGAACATGAAGTGCTCAGCAGACACAGCTGTCAGACTGATCTTTAAGGTTTCCTCAACTCTTAACATTTTAACAATTCATTCAGTTGTATCCTTGCTTTTATTTGGACTCTGTTCCACACTCTCCTCTGCCCCTGTCAACCTTCTCTACAGGGAGTCAGCTGTGATTTCTATTGATGCAAATGTTTATAGTCTGATGCACAAGATACCAGACAGGTAGTACAAACAAGTGAAGTGGGCCTCAAATATTCATTTATTTCAGTGCCTACAAAGTGCATATATAGTGAGTTTGAATGATTCACATCATTTGTGACCCCTTCTGTCTTATGGATGGGGGCATTGTCAACCTGGTAGAGACCACTCCCATCAGGATAGAAATGTTTCATCATAGGATAAAAATCAAATCGTATTTTTGCATGTGCTGATGAAAGGGCCTCACTAAAGATTGGTTGCAGATAGGCCCCAAGACTTTGCAGCTGCTTATGTGGAACACTTTTACACATCAGACAACACTATACAACCACCTCCAATGGTTGATCAATTCAACCTCATAACCAGTCACTAAAAACCCTTTTCACTGCCAATCCACGACTGGGGAAAGAATCTTGCTGTTACCATGTTGTTTAAAGTCTGTGTAAAGTAAGAATAAATATGTGTTCTGAGTTTGACATACCACAGAAAAGTGTGTTGTTAACCACCCTGCCAAATTTGATTGATAAAAAAGTGCCCACCGAGTTCACTGAAACCCCGCCCCCTACTAAGTGTCACCTGTCAATCAAAGTCACCACCTCTATCTGAAACATGGACGCTACATCTGAGAGCTTTCTGCTGCTAACTGGCTAACTGTAGACTGTAGTAGTAGTGTGCGCTGAATATATTTATACCTCTACAGCAGCAGGGGTGGGTTTATGATGATTTTCAGACTGGCCCACTAAATCCTGAACACAGAAATCTTGAAACACAGTTTGTGAAGTATAGCTCCACAATTCAAATCTAAATGGTTGAAGTGCTTTTTACACCTTTTTTAGAAATACATTTGTGACCTATTTAATGTGTTTAGAAGAAAATGTCTGAATTCACTTTACACAGTCTTTAAATCTCTCACATGCTGGATACATTACAGTTACAGGTAAATATTCTCAGTCCAGTCATCAAAGTAAACAATATAACTACACTCTTAATGTTACAAAGTGAAGGCATGCTCTCATGTATTTGACTGACTGGATGACATCGATTTCATTTGCTGGTTGATCCTCATTGTTTCATTGTGGAGATAAAAAAAAAAAACCTCTGCAGAGGAAGGTTATTAAATGTTGCCCTCCACATTCTAGGAGCTGCTTTAATCCCATCCAATTTCGGAACTATTGAATGAAGTGTTAAAATCTTCAACATCAGACAGCATGCTTCACTGTGGAATAGGATTGCTACAGAGGAGAAGGTGAGAAAACACTAATTCAGGAATAAAGCAGTGAAAATAAGAAGCTGATACAATAGTATCTCAGGCTTTCTGTGTGTGAGTAAATAAGAGATCTGCTTTTTGTTATGCCAATTTTCCATGCAGAAGAAAAGATTTATCAAAGTATAAAACACATCTGAAACATGATGTAGAAAACAACATAGTTAATAGAATAATATTACATTTATAAACTGAATTAGTGGATGATGGAATCAATGCATCATACCACTGTAATGGTCCATCCAACATGAGATTACATGACAGTACATATGACTTAAGAACTATGATACACACTCATAATGCAGAGAAAGACAGATTACTGTAGACCTCACATCAAGCAGCCAGCAGCAGATCACCTGCAAGCATGTGGAAGCTATAAATGCCAATATTTTCTGAAGAGCAGCAGCACAGCTCACATTGCTGCTATTATTTACTGCAATTATTATTTCCTTAATAAAATCATCCAAACCTAGAAGCAGGAGTTTGTATCAGGTCAGCTGCAGCAGTTAACAGCATTAATATGAGAGGGATTAATAGAATAAAGATCCACAGTGGTGTCCTTGCTGTTTTGGTGGCTTTAGATGAGCTTGCATTCACAGTAGGCAAAACAATGTATGCATAAAAGGACTGCCATAAAAAATAATATAAATTAATATTATTTTCTACTTTCAAATATTTTTTCCGGCATAGACGCCTTTATTCAACAGTAGACAGACAAGAAACATGGGGGAGAGAGAGGGGTGTGTGACATGCAGCAAAGGACCTCCGGCCGGGATTCGAACTGGGGTCAGCCACGTATATGGCATGCACTCTAACCTGCGTGCCCTCAATTATTTTTTTTAATCAATATCAGTTTATTATCAGTAAATATCAAATACTTTAACGTCCGTGTAAAGTAAGAATAAATATGTGTTCTGAGTTTGACATACCACAGAAAAGTGTAAAAAGCACCCTGCCAAATTTGAATGATGAAAAAAATCGCCAAATATATGAAATTAGGCTTCAAAGTTGTGTAAAAAGCATACAGTCTATGGTAAAAATCAGCCTCTTTCTCTGCTCCCAAACGCTGTGGGAGTGCCCACCGAGTCCGCTGAAACCCCGCCCCCTACCGAGTGTCACCTGTCAATCAAAGTCACCACCTCTACCCGAAACATGGAAGCTATGTCTGAGAGCGTTCTGCTGATAACTCAGCTGCTAGCTCGGCCATTAGCTCGGCGGCTAATTCAGCTAACTGGCTGACTGTAGACTGTAGTAGTAGTAGTAGTGTGTGCTGAATGTATTTATACCTCTACAGCAGCAGGGGCGGGTTTATGCTAATTACTGCCGTTTTACATAACAGTGATTCAGACCCACCCACTAAATCCTGAATACAGAAATCTTGAAACACAGTTTGTGAAGCCTCGCTCCACAATTCAAATCTAAATGGTTGAAATGGTTTTTACACCTTTTTTACATACATACATTTTACATTTATGACCTATTTAATTTAAATGTCTGAATTCACTTTACACGGTCTTTAAGGATTTGAACCCTTTAAATACCCCTTTAAATTTTTTTTATATTAGCAACAACATTGATTTTGATGCATTTTTTCTCCATTTATAGCATTTTATCTAAAATTCTCTGTCTCCTTATTTCTCTCTCTCACTCTCACTCAGAAAAGAACCAGGCTGACACTATCACTATGTATCATCACATTTGATTGAGGTTAAAAGATTCTCTTTTCATATAGAGTTCTATAAACTACATCCATGGTCTGAGAATGGAGTTGTGGGTTTGAATCCCAGCAGTTTTGATGCTCAGTGAAAGGATGTTCTCTGTGTTCCAGATGCTTCTGAACTGCCTGGAGTAGCCGCAGATCAAAGACACAAACAGGGAGCAGTGAAAACATGCAAACAAGTTCCACGTGCACTCAGAAATGCATGCAAAAACAGCTGGACAAATGGATCAGAACACACACACACACACAGCCATATTGTCTCTGAGTTAATGCAGCAATAAAAATCACTTTTCTGATGAATTCTGATGACTTTTAGTCAGTTCAACCAAGTCTTTCAGAGCACATCAGTATCTGTACTGCAGACAGACAGAGAGCCAGAAACACAGTGTGAAACATCCAAACTGGCTCAGCTGCTGTTGTTACTGGCAGCAGCAGAGGTGGTTTTAATTCTCACTGACTATTTATTTATCACATTTTATCTTTCAAAAAGAAAATCAATTTAATTTGCCCCTGCATAATTATATCAGTCTATCACCATTAAAGGTACAGTCACTAGAAGCCTAGTATTGTTCTATATTTTTCTTAATGACAACGAATCCCATGAAAAGACAAAACCAACAATGTGTTAGCCTGTCCCACTGTGTGTCTCTCAACTAAATCTGTGGTTTAGATTAAGTTCAGCTAAGATTTAAAAAGCTAAGCAGTAAGTATCAGTGTCTAAATAACAAACAGCTGTTCTTTAAACCAGTGTACAGGCAACATAACTTGTTCTTAAAGTCCGTGGAAAGTAAGAATAAATATGTGTTCTGAGTTTGACATACCACAGAAACGTGTGTTGTTAACCACCCTGCCAAATTTGAATGATTAAAAAAATCGCCAAATATATGAAATTAGGCTTCAAAGTTGTGTAAAACTCAGCCTTTTTCTCTGCTACCAAACGCTGAAAGCCCGCCCCCTACCAAGTGTCACCTGTCAATCAAAGTCACCACCTCTACCAGAAACATGGACGCTACGTCTGAGAGCTTTGTGCTGCTAACTCAGCGGCTAACTCAACTAACTGGCTAACTGTAGACGTAGTAGTGTGCACTGAATGTATTTATACCTCTACAGCAGCAGGGGCGGGTTTATGCCGCAGCGGTAATTTTCAGACTCGCCCACTAAATCCTGAACACAGAAATCTTGAAACACAGTTTGTGAAGCCTAGCTCCACAATTAAAATCTAAATGGCATCTAAATGACATTATTACCTATTTAATGTGTTTACAAGAAAATTTTTGAATTCACTTTACACGGTCTTTAACAGAAGCTAAGCAAGTGACACAGAGCCTTTTTTGCATGCTGTATAAACACAGTGATGGTAAGTGCATCTGTTTTCTATTGTCAGCAGCAGATGAATCTACATTCGGTGTTCTAGTGAGTATTTCTGACAGCAGGATGGTGTGTGTGGAACCGAGTCAAAATAAACTACAGCGTGTGTGTTTATGGTAATGAGGGAACATGTGACCCAGTGCAGCATTGGGCTCACTGATGGGGTTTCATAGTTTTTGAACCACAATGGAGCTCTATGACACACAGGAATATAATATGACATGATTTGATGACAATTAGAAAAATATAGAATGCCTGCAAAGTAATCACTAAATCGTCTCTCTAAATGAAGTACTAAAAGATGTAATTAAAGACTTCAAGAATTTTATGGACACAGTGAGGCAATGGATAACAAAAGCCACAAACACAATGAGATTAAAAATTGATTCTTTTATTATAAATCAGGGGCCAACACACATAAAACATCAATAATACTGATCTTGGTTTAGCAGAAATGCAGAGAATTTCAGTAACAAAGTCATTGTACAATTCTACAGAGTTCTGAGAAATGCAAATCAATTATTAACCAAAGCTGCTATCGCATCGTTTTCACAGAGGAATGTGTATGGAGCTATTACTGTTGCAATATTATTTGCAAATGCGTATCTCAATCTGTGTGTGTGTATTCAAATCTGTGTGTGCGTATTCAGATCTGTGTGTGTGTAATATGATCTGTGTGTGTGTAATATGATCTGTGTGTGTGTAATATGATCTGTGTGTGTGTATTCAGACCTGTGTGTGTGTAAAAAAAATCTGTAAATGTCTGTCATCACTTACAACTCAGGCAGGAGCTCTCGATTGGCTGTGTTTTTACACGTGAATTTTGCAACACTTCTGCCGCGGCAGATCCGTGATCTGCAAATGTGTAGAAATTAGATTTGTCTGTGACCCCAGTGTTCCTTTGCCCTGCGCTCAGGCTCACAGGCTCATGCTGCCTGGCTGCAGTAGCAGTACCGCCTACACACCACCAGTCGGCGCGTAGCACCCAGTGATGATAAGCGTGTCATTTGGGGTCATTTCATTGCGCTCACGGTTGGCATTGTGTCGAGTGTATGGTCGGGAGGCAAAGCTCAGGGCAAAGGAACACTGAGGTCACAGACAAATCTCATTTCTACACATTTGCAGATCACGGATCTGCCGTGGCAGAAGTGTTGCAAAATTCACATGTAAAAACACAGCCAATCGAGAGCTCCTGCCTGAGTTGTAAGTGATGACAGACATTTACAGATTTTTTTTACACACACACAGATCTGAATACGCACACACAGATCTGAATATACACACACAGATTGAGATACGCATTTGCAAATAATATTGCAACAGTAATAGCTCCATACTATGGAGCACACACAGATCATATTACACACACACAAATCATATTACACACACACAGATCTGAATACGCACACACAGATCTGAATATACACACACAGATTGAGATACGCATTTGCAAATAATATTGCAACAGTAATAGCTCCATAAATGTGTGTGTGTGTGTGTGTGTGTGTGTGTGTGTGTGTGTGTGTGTGTGTGTGTGTGTGTGTGTGTGTGTGTGTGTGTGTGTGTAAGATGCAGAGAGGGGAATAAGTGAGTAGAATTTTTAGTTGTAGATGTCTTCATTCATGGACAGTGATGATGACCATAGGGAGAGACACTGTATTCTTTCAGTATTTATGCTCCACAGTAAAATTCCCACATAAATAACAGTGTACGTGTTTCAGTGTTGCAGGGCAGGGAGGATGGTTCCCATGCAGGGTCCGAAGCCCACTCTGTATCCATTTCCTTCACAGTATCCTAGACAGAGGATGGAATATTTATAATCAATATGAACATGTAGCCTGGTTCTTAACCTCTAAATTGCATACACAATCACTCTGGTGTAGTGATACTAACAGCAACTACTTCCCAATCTTAGTGAGCAACATTCATGCCTAGCAGAAACAGAGAATGGTGACATAAGCTAGTGAGCTGTTGCTTTGCAGTCTAACCTGTGATAGTGACTTCATCCCCATCCTTCAGGAAAGTTCTGGTGTCTCCTCCCCCCATATCAATGGACTTAGATCCCCTCCATGACAGCTCCAACATAGAGCCAAAACTCTCTGGATCCTGTTGGTATACACAGAAGTATACTAGAAATGTTGTGTACATACTGTATAAAACACAAGAGAGGCAAAGAGGGCAGAAGGCAGAGAGGCAAACAAAGTCTATTGTCGGCATCATCCAGCATGGAACTACCTCAATTGCCACATACATATTTAAAGCTCTGGTGTGCATACATTTCAATTGATTTCATCATCTTTTGAATTATTCTGATAACAAAAGTTTTTGTTTTGGAGAAAAAAAAGGCAGTTGGGTGAACTTCACTGAACAGTTTACTGGAGAAAGAAAAGCAAAGGGGAGTTTAACATGTGTGTGTAAACCCTACAATAAAAAGCCCCCCTGTGTGTGTGTCAGTTTGTGTCTTTTCTGATTTTACCTTTGTCTTGTGTAATGTAATGACATGTAATGATATGTTTGCACCGATATTCTGCTTCACATTGTCTTGTATTAATGGATTTGCATGACTCCCACCTCACTAATTGTAAGTTTCTATCCTGTGTTCAGCTGCTTAATGTTTTTACTTGCTCTGATTCTACATGTTATATGTATTATTGTTGTTTTAATAGCTAATCTGACACACAAACAGAGTTACACATGCAGACACTCACAGGTCCACTGATGGTACCAGAAGCCAGCAGGTCTCCTGGTCTGATGTTACAGCCGTTGACAGTGTGATGGGCAAGCTGCTGCTTCATGGTCCAGTACATGTACTACAGACAGACAGATGGAGGGGAAAGAACAGGCATAACAATGAGGAGAGACAGACTGCAAGATTTCCTATTGGTTATCTGCTAATCACAGAGAGTACTGAGGGAGTCTGGATTTAGGGGCTGTGTGTCCACCAAAGCATTTTTATCGTGAGGTCAGCATATGTTTGTATTGTTTGCAATGGCAGGGCCACATATATATGCTACAATTGCCAGCAGCATTGCACTTTGGTACTCACTGAGAAGTTTCCTAAACCCACAGGTCATCTCTCCCTATGTGCTTCAGCCTTCTTCACATCCAGAGCAAGTACTCTACTTCGTGCTGACATGTTTACATTTAGTATTTGTTGATAACACAAATGAAAAAAAATCTGTGAAATTAGGTACTTGCAATATAATATACTTACAGCAAACTTCCAAGGATATTCTGTATCATAGCAACCAAAGTGTCTCTGGGTGTTTTCATCTGAGAAAAAATGCTTTAGTGGACACAGCACCAAAGATCTCTGATAAAACTGCAGAATGATTTCTTAAGGGGGGGCTGTTATGCTCATGTCCTACTTTAATCCTGGGACTGCACCAGAGTAGCTTTGCATGATTCATAGTTCAAAATACTAATTTATCTTAAACTTTATGCAGACCCTCAGTTCAGCCTCTGTCTCTTACCGGCCAGTCTTAGCTCCTCTCTCTTTAAGGTCACTCTCAAAAATTAATTAATAATTATTCATTGTAATCCTACTATTATCTTTCAGTAGCACTTATTAAACAACTCTTTGCCCAGGATGTACATGCATACAGCATTTACTATAATGTAGCAATGAGTGTTATGGTGGGCGTGGCTCAATGCACAAGATTCCTACCTTGAAGTTTGACTTGCAGATGGTTGATGCCTCTGCCTTGCCCTGTCCTAGAAGAGCAAACAGACATATCTTAATAATATATCACATTATATCTCACTCTGTTCAGCCAGGAGTCACAGGCATTGTTCATTTAAGTCTTGAACTATGATATGTACAGTATGATTCAGTCCAGGGGTGGGAGGTAACCATTTGCTGGTACTGTAGGTCAGTGCAGTTCTGAGGTACATTACTTGTCTTTACTTGTTACTTCCACGTCATACTTCTTCTACATTTCATACTCGAAACTTGATGAGCTCAGTTTCAGGAGCGGGAACACACACCAATTACACCCCTTCCGGCTCCTATATAAACAGACCTAACAGCTTCCCCCTCGTTCACTCTCGCTTTCGAGTTTCACGTGCAGGCAGTCTCAGTCAAGCTTTCATGGTCATCCCAGAAACAGATCGTACTTCCCGCATTGCATCAACAAAACTTGAACAAATGCTACGATTACTACTCCAAGAGTGAACTCACCACGGATCACGAACTGCAGATCAACCCGTCCGACTTGACTGAAGATTCGTCACACAGCAGCAGACCGCAGCCGAGCGCCCGCGGGGCACATGCCGGCCCCGCAGGCACATGCCGGCCCCGCAGGCTCTTCAACCCACACTCCCCTGATGTGACACTCCCGGTAGATCTCCGGCTTCCTCTCCTCCACTAGCGAGGGCAAAAAACCAGGGAAGCAACGCACAAAGCTGCTGGAGCAGCAGCTTCAACTCTCCCCTCCTCAGCCGCTTCAACAGTCCAGATAACTCTCCACCACACCGGACTCGCACTCTCCGTCCGGCCGCCTTTACATACACAAACGGACCCCGACATCAGCGACCGAACTGCCAACGATTCCTGCATAGGATGCATTCCCTATCAACCTCAGCCACATTAAACTAAAGCTTCATTGTTTACTCAGCATCAACAACAGCAACCGGCGCTCCCGCCTTCCGGGTTTTCGTCTAAGCCAATCATTGCCCGGTTCGGCACGCGTGACGTCACAGAGCCCCGTAGCCCCACGACCACAGCGCCCTCCGGCAGGGGCCAGGTAGTATTGCACTACTAATTCTACTCAGACTTGTCAGTATTATCGTTTTGGTGTCAAAAGGACTTCTGTCTCTATACAAGTCAATGAAGAATTTACCAACTTCTCACTTGATTTCTAACCTCAGTAAACATTTTCAAAATGTGTTATGGTCTCAATCGCTAGTTTAAAGCTTTTTCAATGCAGTATGATCATTTGTAAAAATTTGACATCCCTGATTTTATATTGATAAAGCAGGGTATGCATTAGGGCATGGTTACGTCGTGATCGACAGGTTGATTGCAACCTCCCCGCTCCGCCTCATGCCCATATAAGTAGAATCCGTGTTTTTATTTTTCCCAGCATGCACTTGAAATTTTCACAATGGCGCTGCCCAGATTAGAAACCATTGGCTCCCGAGCAGCAGTCCACAAACCAGTGGGTGACGTCACAATGTTACGTCCATTTCTTCTATACAGTCTATGGCATTATACCAACGGCATCAGTTCTGCATCATACGTTATCCATCTCCATTATGTAAAGATTCATAATTAATTTAAAGTTACTTCCACATTGTCTTTTCCATATACCAGCTGGAAGCTTCTCGCGCAGCTACTGTAACGTCACTTTGCCATTGCACACCGTTACACGTGCTTGAACATTACAAACACCAGGTTGCACGTTGCCAGTATATCGAGTCAATAGTCATTTTAGGCATCATCTGCCATTAAACACATCGTATTGCACGTTACTAACACAGTTATCACAATACTAACCAAAATCACTCCGTATCGTCCACGTTAAAAGCTGGATCGCAAGCGACTAACACAATTTATCACAAATACAACTAACCTGAAATTGCTTCTATATTGTCTGAGTCATAAACCCCCTGCCGTCTCCTCACTCCAACCGCAGCGCCGCTCCTAGACAGGGACATCAGGCACCGGGATGCCTGCGACCCATGCGGTTTTCTTACTCCAGCCACAGCATTTCGTTTAGACAGGGACATCAGGCACCGGGATGCCTGCGACCCATGCGGTTTTCTTTACTCCAGCCACAGTGTTCTGTTTAGACGGAACATCAGTCACAGTGATACCAGCAACCACGCCATTTCCTCAATACGACCGCAGCGCTTCGTTTAGACAGGGACATCAGGCACCGGGATGCCTGCGACCATGCTGTTTTCTAAATCCAACAGCAGCACTTCGCTTAGTCGTCTACATCAGGCACCGGGATGCCTGCGACCTATGCGGTTTTCTTTACTCCAGCCACAGCATTTCGTTTAGACAGGGACATCAGGCACCGGGATGCCTGCGACCCATGCGGTTTCTTTACTCCAGCCACAGTGTTCTGCTTAGACGGAGAATCAGACACAGTGATACCAGCAACCATGCCATTTCCTCAATACGACTGCAGCGCTTTGTTTAGACAGGGACATCAGGCACCGGGATGCCTGCGACCAATGCGGTTTTCTAAATCCAACAGCAACACTTCGCTTAGTCGTGTACTTCAGGCACCGGGATGCCTGCGACCTATGCGGTTTTCTTTACTCCAGCCACAGCATTTCGTTTAGACAGCATTTCGTTTAGACAGGGACGTCAGGCACAGTGATACCAGCAACCATGGCGTTTCAGGATGCCTGCGACCCATGTGGTTTTCTAACTCCAACCAGTGTTCCGCTTAGACGGGAACATTGGGCACAGTGATACCAGCAACCATGGCGTTTCCTCACTACGACCCCAGCGCTTCGCTTAGACAGGGACATCAGGCACCGGGATGTCTGCGACCATGCTGTTTTCTAAATCCAACAGCAGCACTTCACTTAGTCATGTACTTCAGGCATCAAGATGCCTGTGACCGATGCTGTTTCCTTAAATCCAACAGCAGCACAGCGCTTGTTTAGACAGGGACATCAGGCACCGGGATGCCTACGACCCATGCTATTTCCTTAAATCTAACAGCAGCACTTTGCTTAGTTATGGACATCAGGCATCGGGATGCCTGCAACCCATGCTGTTTATTTGTCCAACCACAGCACTTCGTTCCAACGGGAACATCGGGCACCGGGATGCCTACAATCCTTAACGTCCCTTCATTCCAATCACAGCACTCGGCTTAGGCCAGAACATCAGCACCAGGATGCCAATGACCCCTGCTGTTTTTCACTACATCTGCACCACTTCAATTCGACCAGGATGTTTGATGTCAGTGACCCCGCCGTTTACTCAACCCAACCTTGGCTCGCCTAGTTCGACAGCAGGCAGCTTTTATCGTGGACATCCTGCTCTAGTTGCCACAGAAGCCTGCTCTAGTCAAGGCTCCTGGCACCGAGAGCTGCCAGCACTCTGCTTCAACCGGAACATCTGCCCCCGGGCTTCTAGCGCCCCGCTGTCTCATCATCAAGGTATCAGGATAACCCATATTTGACTACACTGATCCCTGCAGCTCATTTCTCCCGGGCAGTGACACCGGGATGTCATTGCCCCCAAGTGCTACTCCCGCAACTTCATCAGACAGAACGATGCATCGTTCTTCGCCAAGTGGCCAGCTGAGACCACCCCCTTTCACACGTTTAACGTAAACTACCTGTCGTTCTCTCTCTTCACTTCGACCATTTCATTATCAACGCCCCTTTCATATGTTTAACGTAACCTACACTTTGTCCTATCTCATCACTTCTACCATTTCATTATCAATGCCCCGTCACACGTTCAAAGTAACATATATGTCGTCCTATTTCACCACCATAACTATTTTATTATCGACGCTCTTAGAGCCACCTGCGGTCTATCGTATCGTCCTGTCGCTTCTGTCTTCCTTGTCACGGAACCAATCCTGTCTCGCCGAGCTTCACTTGTGGTTCCATCTCCTCTCTAGCTGGAACGGTATCTCCTTCTTCTTTTTATGATGATCAGCTGACTAACTCCCTTGACATCCAGCTACACTGATGCCGCTCCTTCTGCTGATTTTGGGGGTTTCTACAACGGTAGATGGTTAGCATCAGAATGGCCCCCAGAACTCATGGACAATTGCCAGGTCGCTTCCTCCACCTCTTCGAAATCTACCCCCGTAGTAGCCACGGCTGTTCTATGGGGACACGAATAGTCTAGTTAATCCATTCTTATACACTATGATAATCTCAGTCGTTGAAATCATTAACCAAGGTCGCTCCAACTCCTTTTCAATCATGCCATTCATGCGTCGCTCACATGGCACTCCATCACTAACCAATATATCCTCCGCGCCGACCACGTCCCAGGCCACCATAATACCATCGCTGACTCTCTCTCTCATTTTATGTTCCAGAAGTTCAGAAACTGGCTCTGCACGCCAAACCGCTGCCAACTCCAGTTCCTCCATATTCTGCACTGACTTCAATCTGTAAATCCATCTTTAATACTCCTGATCTTCGAATTCCAAACTACAATATTAACAGCTTATCTTCTACACTCTCCTCCTACTGGACAGCTTGGAATAATTTCCAACACTTTCATGACCGACACAACATCATTTCCCCCTCGTTCTATCTCACCACCGTCATCTGCTACATCACCTATGCTCATTCTGCCATGAACTTAAAACACCTACTATCAAATCCTACCGCAGCGGTACTAGTTTTTCTCCAAACTAATCACAGGTAATCCCCAGCCCAGCCATAAACCATCCCCAAGTAAGTCACTTCTCGCTGGTCTCGTCAGCCAAGAACCAGCCAAACGGCTTTCTCTTACCGCTGAACTGCTGTCCACTTGCTTACACACCATTCGCTGAGGATACCAAACTCCTCACATCGCCCTGACCCTCAAAGCGATGTTCATATTCCATATTCCATATAGCATCTTCAGTTTCCTTGGATGCTCAGAATTCACTGTGTCACCATCACACTTCGACCCGTGCCCTCTTGCTTGTATCTTGGACTCTCACTATTAACGCTCATTAACGTATCACCGCTATATCTGCTCAGACTCAACGATCTAAGATCCGCACGAGCACGTCTCAAATAATTGGAGGTTTTTGGGGGTTCGTCACTGCCCGGGCGCAGCGGCGGATCCTTCGTCCGACCTCCCCACACTGCATCAAGAATCACTGTATCAAGAATCGTTCCGCATCAAGAATACACAATTCATTCAAATTCTGTCAATAAATCTGTTAAAACGTATCTCGTTGGTGATGTGTTCCTTGCTTGTGAATCGAAGCTTGATAAGCGCAGTTTCAGGAGCGGGAACACACACCAATTACACCCCTTCCGGCTCCTATATAAACAGACCTAACAGCTTCCCCCTCGTTCACTCTCGCTTTCGAGTTTCCCTCCCCCCCCGCCCTCTCTTCTGTTCTTCTCTCCTCTCTTATAGGTTCCTGGGGGTTCGTCACTGCCCGGGCGCAGCGGTGGATCCTTCGTCCGACCTCCCCACACCGCATCAAGAATCACCGTATCAAGAATCGTTTCGCATCAAGAATACACAATTCATTCAAATTCTGTCAATAAATCTGTTAAAACATATCTCGTTGGTGATGTGTTCCTTGCTCGTGAATTAAAATTTATGAACATGAATTATTCATTTTAGAATGAAGACTTGGTTTAACCCTCCTGTTGAAGAAAGAGGGAGGAAGGAAGGAAAGAAGGAACAGTCAAAAGAGATGAGGTCAATTTGACCCAGGAGGACAACAGGAGGGTTAAAGTTAAGGTAAGGTCAATTTAATGTAATGCCCTCTGAAGTGATGGAAACATAACACACACACTTTCTCTCTCTCTCTCTCTCTCTGTGTGTGTGTGTGTGTGCCGTACCTTTTAGTGACACAAACAGGTTGATGTTGAAGGTGTAAGGATCTTGGTGCTGCAGGTAAGGGAGGGGCTCAGGATCCTGCAGGAAAAAAGGAAACTAGATGGATAAGATAGGTCTATAAGGCAGAGAGAAGCAAAACAGTGTCTATATTGTCTATCGTAGAGCCGATCTCACTAATACTGAAACAAAAATGTCACATTTGTTCTGAGAGTGGAGCCATAGGGAGGCATGTGCTGTCAAATTAGCAGCACAACAGTACCTGCTGAAATCTGCCATCAGTGTAAATGACTGTACCTGTACCACTGTTGCTGCTCACCACTCAATAAACAATCAATGTCAAGAACTTAGAGAACTTTGTGCCTCAGTTCTGTGCAAAGTGCAATTGTGTATAACAATAATAATTTATGTTAGCAACAGAAAGAGTTTTGGCAATGTGAAGATGTGAAGCATCTTCTTAAAGTGCAGGCCTTAATGAAGATAAGAGCAGTAGGTCTAAAAGTCAGAATGGTAGAGTTGTGGCAATATTTAAAGAACGGCATCTAGAGACTGATTGGCCTGAGGAACATGTGCAAAAATATCATTGGTCAGGTGACGCCAGAATTGTGAATGAAGAGATTTTTGACAGTGTGGAAAAGCAGACCTGAAGAGACAAATGGACAAGGAGGAAACAGACATTCACCCACACTGGAATACAGGCAGGACACAAGGGAGGAGATGTTCCTTCTTGAACTTTCACCAAAGCCAACATAAATACATTTATTTGTACATATTCATTATTGATGCACTAACTTTACTTAAATTCCTAATTTAATAAGTTTTCATACCTGATTAAAAAAAAACCCAAAAATAAATCTTTAAAACTATAGTAAAGTATGCCTTTCAGGAATGTGTTTTTGTCCCATGATGGTCTAAATGGAGTTTTTCTATCTTGGCAAGTATAATATTCAGGTGTTTAATTCTGAATCCTAGTTAAGTTTTTGTCATCGACATAATAGTAGCATGTTTCCAAACTGTGTACTGGTAGAAGTTGTAACCCTTCTAACCTGGATAGCGTTGGACTCTGCAAAGGGTAACAGTGCTTCCATGGGAACAACCCATGGTGAGATGGTTGTCCCGAAGTTCTTCCCCAGGAAAGGACCCAGAGGAACATACTCCCATGCCTGGATGTCCCGGGCTGAAAGTAAACACACCAATTTAGTACATAAGTATGCAGCTCATGATGAAGACCAGCAACTTGAACCCTTCTGCTACGCCAGGAAACAAGTAATTTGTATGATATTATGTACGTTTTTAACCTCAGAGCTTTTCTAACCTATCAGGAGCAATTTGGGGTTCAGTATCTTGTCTAAGAACAACTTCGACATGTGGACTGGAGGAGCCGGGAATCGAACCTGATGACCTGATCTATAGCCACCCTGGAACATACATGATGTTGCTGTGTTACTTTTGTCTGTCTTGGTGAATAAACAGCTGGTAGAAAACTCGACACCCACTGTTGGAGAACTGAACCCCAATCTGAGTTGAAAGCTAAGCTGAAAGCGAAAGTTCCAGATTTACATTTGGACTGTTATTGTCTTTTAATGCTAGCAAAGAGGTGTTGTGTTGAAGGTCTTTATTAAAGTCTAATGTTTCGTTTACTATAATCCACTCCAACCTCCTTCCTATACTGACTTTGTCACTCTATAGCTAATACAAATAATTACATGATGGTCTTTGATATTTTCTGAATACAGATTATCACTTGAACCATTATTTAGACAATGGTGGGTCAAAATGTAACAGAACATTAAAAATTTAAAGCATTTTAGAGACTTTATTCCTGAGGCCTGTACTGCGAAGCTGGATTAACATACCCGGGATATCTCTCCGTTATCTGGGTTGACTTACCCTGGATAAACGGTACTACAAAGCTGGTTATCAACTCAGTAATTGAACCCAGGGTTTTCCAATCTGGGTCACTGCGCGCTCACATAAAAGGGGAGGTGTTTGCAGCGTCTGACTAATCGCAAACATGGAGAAAGTCTGCAGAGCAGCCTACTTTACCATGGAGGAGCAGACAATTATTCTTCAAAAATATGAAGAATTCAAACACATCATCCAGGCCAAAAGCAACTCTGATGCAGCAGCAACGGCCAGGAAGAAAATTGCCGACTCTGTTAATGTGTAAATTCGTGAGATTATAGCTACAATATTAATAAATTGGACAATATAACGGACAGCACTCTGATCACACAATGTCACTTTATTACGGCACAGACGTTTCGGGCAGAGCGCTTCCTCAGTGCCCTTCCTTTCATAGGGACATTAAGTTTAATATTCAACATTCAAAATACAAACCTATTTTGCGCTTCAACCAATTGAGTGAATGATGTCAAACCAACTGTATTACAGACTAATATCCCTCATGCGCCTCAAGGATTGTTTTTTTAATATATATTTTGGCCAATTAAAAAAATTGCATCTATCCCTAAAAGCTCATTCTCTCCTAAGCCCCCCTTTCGCGATCCGCGCACCAATGTTGACAGGATCTTTTAAGAATGGCCAGGTCATTTTCTAAGAGAACTGATTGGTCAGGAGGTGGTGCTTTTGTACTCATTGATCTCTTATCCAGAACATAACCTGCTCCGGAGCAGGTTAGCCGTTCAGCATAAATTACCATGGTGATTTACCCCGGTAAGAAGTGAACCAGCTTCGTAGTACGGAAAACCTAGGGTTAACCCTGAAGTTACCTCGATAAGAGAAAATCCAGCTTCGTAGTACAGGCCTCTGGTGTTCTCTGATCAGTGGAGAATGTGTTGGGGGACTTGGACTCATGACCTCAGGATATCTGAAATCCTGGTTCCTGTACTGGCTGGAAGAGTAAATTAATTGAAATTGAAATTGGATTCTTTGTGAAGAGGAGAATCTCATGGTAGCTGGATTGTGATTTGTAATCCCCTGAAGAACAGTTTTGGTTTAAAATACAGTGTCTCTCTCCATATCTCAATGCTGCAACTCTAAAAAAATATCTGACAGATCATTTCTCATAACTATCTGTCAGTTGTGTCACTTCTGCTCAGTAAATCATGTAAGCATCTGTGCTGCCACAAATTGGAGGTCATAATTAGATTTAGTTTAATTTACGTTTCCAATAATATGTCAGTGTGTGTTGTCTAGTCAACATGATGTCCCATGATGGGACATCATGTTGATAGTTGGCCCCATCTAGGTTGAATCTGACAAATGGTCAGATTCAACCTGCATGAACATATTAGTTATTTACTCATACATGCCTATAAATAAATCAATACATTAGAATAATAAGAAAGTATGATGTTAAAAGTGAGTTTCCGGAAAGGACTGAAAGAAAACGCTGAATTTGCAAGTCTCAGATACTTCCATAGTAGTGGTGCACTGACAGAGACAACACTGTCTTTAATCCTCAACCTTCATCAGGAGCAGTCAGGAGGTTCCTGCCTAAAACACCTCAAACTGAGTGCAGGTTGATAAGGAGAGAGTCACACTCACCAGGAAGTGCTTTAAAACATTATGAGTAGGATCTAAAAGCAGCTGGCAGCCAGTGGAAGGAATAATAAAAGAGGAGTAATATGCTCTCTTTTCTCAAAATTTGGAGTCTGTGAATTAATTTCTGATTTATTACATTACATTAAGTGATCATTGCAGTAATCTAATTGTGAGGAAATGAAAGTGCGTTGGATTCAGTAAATTTAAATCTGACACACCTCATCATGATGCAGTGCAGAGCTTAACATGACCATGTTGAGACAAATGTGGTCACAACACGAATAATGGATGAAATCAACAAAAACAACAAAGGTTCTAAAATAACAGATTTTTACTTTAGCGAAAGAGTCATTCTCACAGTAAATGATGCGATTTGATTGCGTGAGAAACCCTGATTCACACTAGAGACACTGTGTTTTATTTTTGGTGTTAATGAATAAAAGTTAAAGTCCATGTAAAGTAAGAATAAATGTGTTCTGAGTTTGACATACCACAGAAAAGTGTGTTGTTAACCATCCTGCCAAATTTTAATGATTCAAAAAATTGCCAAATATATGAAATTAAGCTTCAAAGTTGTGTAAAACTCAGCCTTTTTCTCTGCTCCCAAACGCTGTGGGAGTGCCCCCCGAGTTCACTGAAATCCCGCCCCCTATCAAGTGTCACCTGTCAATCAAAGTCACCACCTCTACCAGAAACATGGGCACTACGTCTGAGAGCTTTCTGCTGCTAACTCAGCAGCTAACTCGGCGGCTAGCTCGGCAGCTAACTCAGCAACGAACTCAGCTAACTGGCTGACTGTAGACTGTTGTAGTAGTAGGCTAGTATGCGCTGAATGTATTTATACCTTTACAGCAGCAGGGGCGGGTTTATACTAGGCTGACCAAACATCCTCTTTTCCCTGGGCATGTCCACTTTTTACATCCCCTCCGGGGCGTCCGGGGGTTTTTTATTAATTGATGATAATGTCCGGTTTTTACGGAAGCACATTGCATTCACTGGATAAAAAAAAATTAGACACCTTATCTCGTAATTACGAGATAAAGAAAAAGGACACGTCTTCAGCTCTCAGTGGCGCTGATGATGGCGCTATCACAGTTAATCTGCCAATACTTCCTTCTCGGTTTGAGACACTGGGAGATACTAATGCTTTTTTACCATGCTTTTTTTTCAACATTGTCATTTCTGAATGAATGAAGGAATGAATGACATCAAACTTTAGCTCGCCCACGCTCCTTAACTTAACAAAACTTGCAGTGATTTGATAAAACGCATATTTACTCTCTTGCGCGCGCACACACACACACACACACACACACGGTTGCAAAACTGTGTGGCTTCCCTGTCCACCGTGTGTGATCAGCTGTGCGGAGGCCTGTACTACGAAGCTGGATTTTGTCTTATCGAGGTAACTTCAGGGTTAACCCGAAGCTGGTTCACTTCTTACCGGGATAAATCACCATGGTAACTTATGCTGAACAGCTAACCTGCTCCGGAGCAGGTTATGTTCTGGATAAGAGATCAACGAGTATAAAAGCACCACCTCCTGACCAATCAGTTCTCTTAGAAAATGACCTGCCCATTCTTAAAAGATCCTGTCATCATTGGTGCGTGGATCGTGAGAGGAGCGCTTAGGAGAGAATGAGCTTTTAGGGATAGATGCAATTTTTTAATTCACCAAAATGTATATTTAAAAAATAATCCTTGAGGCACATGAGGGATATTATTCTGTAGGTTATACAGCTGGTTTGACATCATTCACTCAAATGGTTGAAGCGCATAATAGGTTTGTATTTTGAATGTTGAATATTAAACTAACTTAATGTCGCTATGAAAGGAAGGGCACTGAGGAAGCGCTCTGCCCCAAACTTCTGTGCCGTAATAAAGTGACATTGGATGGGGGTCACGTGACGCGAATGGCGGAGTAGCGGCACCTTGTCTGTGCTCCTGCAGCTCGATATCCGTATAGTCATTTTTTTTCATAGAAGGTGTAGTCACGGTGAGCGGACATCCTAGTCTAGAGGTAGGAAAATGCCTGGCACTCAGAGAAAACTCAACCTTATTGCGAAATCTGCTAAATCTGGAGAAGTTCAGACTCCACAGAGCAGCCAAGCTAACATGGTGGACAGCGCGCCGCCATTTCTGGGTCAAGTCGACGCCAACAGCTTGGTGGAAAGAATAACTACTGAAGTGCTCAAAGGTGTGGAGGCTTCATTTGACAAAAAGATTGACCTGGTTTTGAAGAATCTCGAGGCTTGCTCGTCCAAAATCGCCACACTGGATTCACGGATTACAGAAGCCGAGAGCCGCATTTCAAACTCTGAGGACACCGCAGCAACTCACATCACTAAGCTATCTGAAGTGGAGAGCAAGCTAGAGGCGGCCTTGGAAAATATCGATGATCTGGAGAATAGGAGCCGGCGGTGGAACATACGAGTCATCGGGCTTCCCGAGGACAGGCACTAACCCTGTTGTTTTCTTCAAGACCTGGCTGCCGGAGATATTGAAGGTGAGCTTCAGAGGTGGGTCCCTTAAACTTGATCGCTGCCATCGCGCCCTCACGCGCCGTCCCCTCCCCGGACAGCGGTCCCGGGCTGTTATCATAAGGCTCCACAACTTCCAGGATAAAGTCCGGATCATGCAGGCGGCAAGGAAGGCGCAGTCCCTAGTCTACAACGGCACCCCAATCATGATATTTGAGGACTTCTCCATAGCTGTTGTATCCCCTGGCCCGCTGTCGTAGCTGAGACCACCAGATCTCGCTACGAGGGGAAGAAATTGCCCTTGGCCAAGAGCGCGACGAAGCAACTTCTCCCCGTCTTCCCGGAGCTGCTGGAGGAGGTGGCGCGCTCATGGAGAGACCGCCCCTACAGCAGCCGGAGCCCGGTTCCCGGGGCCTCGTCGCTCGACTGTGAGGCGATGGAGAGCCTGGGTCTGCTCCGCATGCCTCCGATGGAGCCACTCGTTGCAGCTCACCTTCACCCCCAGCTGTCAGCGGTGTCCTCCCGGAGCCCCAGCCTGCCGTCCAAGTCCGACCGTTTTCAGTCAGCCCTGACTGAGAAAGCGTACAAGGCGGCGGCGCTCTCGGCCAGAGCGCTCAATGTCCTCTCGCTGCTCACGGCTTACCAGGCTGAGTTGTGCGAGGATGTTGCGCAAACTCAGGACCCAGCTGCGTGGGAGGAGATACCGGTCATCACCGACCTGTGTCTCCGTGTCCATGTCCAGCGAGCGCGGTGGCTCAACCTCGCCAGCCTGTCAGACAGAGAGAAGGACGACGTCCTGGACATGCCCATTGTCCCGGAGGGTATTTTTGGTTCCGCCCTAGCATCGATGCAACAACGGTGTGAAGCCAAAAAGAAGGAAGACGAAGCTCTCAAGCTCTGCCTCCCTCGCAAGCCCCCAGCTCCCTCTCCACCTGCGCAGCGTAAATCCTTCGCGCAGGCTGCCTCCCAGGTTTCGCAGTTCAAAATACCGAAACATCCGAAGCCTCAGCCCGCCCCGCCGCCCGTGCCCGGGCGGCCCGGCTGGTTCAAGAAGTCCTCGGCCCCAGCTACAGCTCCGCCGGCACAGCCCGCGCAAGCTACCAGCCACCAGGCCAGGAAGAAGAAGAGAGCGGCCTGACCGCCCCTCTCATCACCGGTGATGCAGCTGGAAGTTCCCCGTTCTCCAGCTCCACCTGTTTGGCTTCCGAGCGTGCACTCCGGGGCCCCCCACGCCCCCATCTCCCGGCTGCCACGGACCGTGCCAGAGCAGACCGGGATAGACGGACATCTGACGGCAGAGGGTTCAGCGGTTGCCCCTCTCCCATGTCCACAAGCACGCACACACACACAAGTTTTCATAAAGAAAATAAAATGTGTCCCGCTGTCGCATCCAGGCCGAGTGCCGAGGGCGCAGCGAATAAAAGCCAAAACTATAAAATGTCCTCCCGGGCCAAAGTGCACAGCACCGCCCAGAGGCCATGTCAGTTTTCCACCACGAGAGGGCGCCACCGCACCGCGGTTGGGACCTCTCATGGTGGAGGAGCTGCAGCGCGTCTCACCTCTCTGCCGCAGGTGGGAGAGGTGGGCTGCGCTCGCAGCTTCACCCTGGGTGTTGAAGACGATTTCGAGAGGTTACAGGCTGCAGTTTGCCGCTGTTCCCCCTCGATTCGCCGGCATAATACACTCCCAGGCTCAGGGAGAGTCAGCTCGTGTTTTACAAGAGGAAATCCTCTCACTGTTAAACAAAGGAGCAATCTGTGTCGTTCCTCCCGCACAGTGTCAGAGCGGTTTTTACTCCAGGTACTTTCTGGTCCCAAAACGGGGGGGGAGTGGTATTCGCCCTATCCTGGATCTACGTGCTCTGAACACATTTCTCAGGAAATACAAGTTCAGGATGCTCACACACGCATCCCTGCTGCGCCTGGTGCGACAGAACGATTGGTTCACTTCTGTCGATCTGAAAGACGCGTATTTCCACATTCCAATATATCCTCCCCACAGAAAGTATCTGAGGTTCGCTTTCCAGGGGACGTGCTACGAGTACCGCGTGCTCCCATTCGGTCTGTCTTTAAGCCCGAGGGTGTTCGTCCGGTGCACGGAAGCGGCGATAGCCCCGCTGAGACAGCAGGGCATTCGCTTGGCCACATATCTGGACGATTGGCTGCTTTTGGCACAATCGAGGCAGGAGGCCATGGCGCATACGCGTATTCTCACACGGCACCTATTAGTCCTGGGTTTTGTGATAAACGCGGAAAAGACCATGCTGTGCCCGACACAGGACATAATCTTTCTGGGATTATCCCTGGAATCGGTGATTTTCACGGCGCGCCTCTCGGCGGAGCGAGTGAGAGCTTTCGGAGCATGTCTCGCGCTTTTCCATCCAGGCAAATCTGTTCAATTCAGATTGTGTCTTCGATTACTCGGACTGATGGCGTCAGCCATTCTCGTGGTTCGTCTCGGTCGCCTCCACATGAGGGAATTCCAGCTCTGGGTGGCCTCATGCGGGCTGGATCCCGTGCGTCATGGCGCACGGAGAGTGTTGGTTACGCCGGGGTGCGTCAGGGCACTGCGCCACTGGCGAGCCCCGTCTTTTCTGACCCGCGGGGTGCCCATGGGCTCTGTCCTGTCCAGGAAGGTGATCACTACGGACGCCAGCCTGACAGGGTGGGGCGGAATTCACGAGGGCCGGTCAGTGAGGGGCCGCTGGAGTGTGGACCTCCAGCGGTCTCACATAAATTTTCTGGAACTTTCAGCGGTGTTCCTCTCCCTGAAACACTTCCTTCCGTCTCTCATGGGCCATCATGTCCTGGTGAGGACGGACAATACGACGACGGTAGCGTACATCAACCGCCAAGGGGGGTTGCGCTCTCGTCAGTTGCACATGCTGGCACGCAGACTGATCCTGTGGAGCTGCGGTCGTCTCCTCTCCCTGAGGGCGACGCACGTCCCGGGAGCTCTGAACACGGGCGCGGACCTGTTGTCCAGGGGCGCGCCGGTATACGGGGAGTGGACTCTGCACCCGGAGATTGTGGAGCAGATATGGGCCCGTTATGGTCGGGCCGCGGTGGATCTGTTCGCGTCAAGAGGAAACGCGCAGTGCACGCTGTTTTACTCTCTGCGCAGCCTGGATGCTCCCCTCGGCATAGACGCACTAGCGCACGTCTGGCCGCACAAGCTTCTTTACACGTTCCCTCCCCTGGCCCTGATACCCGCCACTCTATCCAGAGTGAGGGACCACGGCCACGCGCTGATTCTGATAGCTCCGCATTGGCCTGCGATGCATTGGCTGGCGGAGATATATCGGTTGCTGTGCGCGCAACCTTGGCAGCTCCCGCTGCGCAGGGACCTGTTATCGCAGGGGGGGGGGGGGTCGGTTTTCCACCCGCACCCAGAACGCCTGGCGCTGTGGGTTTGGCCCCTGAGTGGTTCAATTTGTCAGCTGTGGGACTCCCACAGCGTGTGATTTCCACTATACAAAGTGCTCGAGCCTCTTCCACTAGGTCTCTGTATGACTGTAAGTGGAGAGTGTTTGAGGACTGGTGTCACAGAAATGGCCATGTTCCTTTTCAGTGTCCAGTGGGTGTGATATTGTCATTCTTACAGGACCTGATTGACAAACGAAAAGCCTTCTCCACAGTTAAAGTGTACTTGGCAGCTATAGCCGCCTGTCACGTGGGGTTTGGGGAACAAACAGCGAGCCAGCACCCGCTGGTTTGCCGTTTTATGAAGGGAGCGCGCAGGCTTCTCCCCGTGTCCAGACCGCTGGTGCCACCATGGGATCTGGCGGTGGTTCTGGAGGGGCTCAAGGGTCCTCCTTTTGAGCCGCTGGGGGGAGCAGGCTTGAAACACCTGTCTTTCAAGACAGTGTTGTTACTGGCTCTGGCTTCGGCTAAACGGGTTAGTGACATCCATGCGCTTTCGGTGCATCCATCATGCACTCAGCTTTTCCCGGGGGATGTGAGGATGATTTTGAAGCCCAACCCGGCCTTTGTGCCTAAGGTAGTGGGCTCATGTTCTCCTATTGACCTTGTGGCCTTTGCTGCCTCACCTGGAGAGCAGCGGTCACATGCGTTATGTCCAGTCCGTGCGGTGCGCGCTTACATGGACAGGACTAAGGGTTTCAGGAGGAGCGATCAGCTGTTTGTCTCCTGGGCTAATCGTCATAAGGGGAAACCTGTCACAAAGCAGCGCCTGTCCCACTGGGTCGTGGAGGCGATTGCTTTGGCTTATACGAGTCAGGGTTTGCAGACACCTGCGGGTCTGCGGGCACACTCGACTCGGGGCTTGGCCGCATCCTGGGCCTTATTCAGGGGAGTTTCTGTTCAGGACATCTGTGCTGCAGCGAGTTGGTCCTCGCCTCTCACTTTTGTCCGTTTTTATATGCTGGACGTCTCCACTCCGTGCGTGGCACGCGCGGTTTTGCTGTCCTGATTGGAACAGAGTACATTTTTCCCTGTGGGTTGGTGGACGCTCGATAAGCTTGTCTGGCAATACGGGAGCAACCATATCCCATAGTGAGACATCGAACGAAATATTATGAAAGAGAACTTTAGGTTATTTACATAACCCCGGTTCTCTGAGTAATATAAGTGAGATGTCTCACCAGACTACCCTTCTTGCTTGGGCGAGTGAGAAGAGGTGCTTATCTTGAATGAGGGTGGTGCCGTCCGCATGAGCTATTTAAGGTAGGTGGGACTACCTGTGGCGGACGGACACGTTCACCAGCCAATCAGGATTGGCGTAATGAGATAAATGCTTCTGAGGGCTGCAGCGAGGCGTGCATCCCATAGTGAGACATCTCACTCATATTACTCAGAGAACCGGGGTTATGTAAATAACCTAAAGTTCTCCACTGTGATCATCTAAGGCTCTGTGCCGTTCTAGAAAAGGCTGGGCATAAGGAGTTGTCATTCACGCCACGAGAGTGGAATCTGTTGAAGGAGTTGGTGGACATTTTGAAGCCGTTTGGAGAAGCAACTGATCTGACACAGGGAGAGAAGGTCGTCACAATCAGTGCAGTTGTTCCATCCGTCTTATCCCTCAATCACCACCTTGAGAAGCTGAAGCCTCAAGTTCGTTTCCTGAGCGGCCTGGTCAGAATTCTCCAGGCCTCCCTGAACAAAAGATTTCTTGGGATATTCATTAACGTGAAAATGGCCAGGACTCAAGATGGGATCACTGCCCCCTTTTCAGACCCAGTCTACCTCAAAGCAGCCGCCTTGGATCCAGCCTTTTCTCTGCTGTGGGTGGAGCCTCATGTGCTGGTCAATCGTGACAACAAGGCAGAGGTGGCACAACGAGTTAAAGGTAAATACTATTGACTTCAATGCAACTTTTTTCCTCATAGTCTGATCTAATTGACAGCATCAATAATTGCATTTTTCAGTCCAACACTGTATCACCAACACCAATGGTAATAAGGGCTATTTTGTTTCTGCTACTGTTGTTAAATGTTTTTCCAGAATTGATCCTACAAGATGCTGCGGAGACTGAGCAACCTGTGCCTCTGGTTGATGAAGAAGAGCAAGACGACCTTGGAGAAGGAGAAGGGCTGTTTGCTGCATACCATAAGAGGCAGAAGAAGGATGTTGGGACCTCTCCAGCACTACAGCTAAGTCACTACCTAGACATAGCCGATGGACAGTACGCCCTTTTGTTCTGGGCACTGAACATGAAGACTCTTCCTTCACTCTTCCGAGTGGCCATCAGAGTGTTGGCAGTGCCTGCCTCTAGTGCTCCAGTGGAGCGAGTTTTCAGCCATGGTGGCATCATACTACGTCCCCATCGTGCACAAATGACTGACAGACTTTTGGCCAATTTGATCTTTTGCAAATGCAATGCAGCATAGGGCCCTGACATGGAAAAGCACAACTCTGTTCATTGTCATGTTCATGACACATCCAATCCAGTCCCCTTCCAATCTATCTCACTCACTCACACACACACACACACACACAATCTCACTCACTCACACACACACAATCTCACTCACTCACTCACACACACAATCTCTCACTCACTCACACACACACACACACACACACACACACACACACAATCTCACTCACTCACCCACACACACACAATCTCTCTCTCTCACTCACTCACACACACAATCTCTCTCACTCACTCACACACACACACACACACACACACACACACAATCTCACTCACACACACACACACAATCTCTCTCTCACTCACTCACACAATCTCTCACTCACTCACTCACACACACAATCTCTCTCTCACTCACTCACACACACACACACACACACACAATCTCTCTCACTCACACACACAATCTCTCTCTCACTCACTCACACACAATCTCTCTCCCTGTCTCTCTCTCACTCACTCACTCACACACACACAATCTCTCTCTCACTCACTCACTCACTCACTCACTCACACAATCTCTCTCACTCACTCACTCACACACACAATCTCTCTCTCTCACACACACACACAATCTTGCGCTCTCTCTCACACACACACACAATCTCTCTCTCTCACTCTCTCACTCACTCACTCACTCACTCACACAATCTCTCTCTCTCTCACTCACTCACTCACACACACAATCTTGCGCTCTCTCTCACACACACACCAGTCTCTCTATGGATGCATGCTAATTGTTTATCAAGGGAGCAACCTGAACTGATAGAGGCATGAATGTATTACATGTAGATTATTTAATTTTTGAGAGTGAGGATATCTTTTATAATGTGGTGACATGGTTGAAAAGGTTAAGGTTACTCTTAGGTTTTGAAATGAGTGTTTGAACAATGTTCTTCCAAAAAAAAGGTTTAAAAAATATATATACAAATCTTAAAAGCATACATGATCTGTGTAAATATTATTTCTCTGTTGTTAAAAGGACTCGAAAGGACTCGAAACTCAAACGGTAGGACTTGGGACTCGACTTGAGACTTGTCGGCCTTGACTTGTGACTTGACTCGGGACTTGCCTGTCTTGACTCGGGACTTGAAGGCAAAGACTTGAGACTAACTTGTGACTTGCAAAACAATGACTTGGTCCCACCTCTGGCAGCTACCATTAGACATTAGTATTAGAGGAATATTTTTAAATAACCATCAGCATAAAATTTCGCTGTACGCTGATGACGTTTTGATTTTTTAAAATTCCCCTGCACATTCTATTCCTAAACTGACAGAGCTCATTAATAACTATGGCTCTTTTTCCGGTTATAAAATAAATTTTTCTAAAAGTGAAGCCATGCCTCTTTGTTCCTCACAAACATTAGATCCGAACATCTCACAACCTTTTCGATGGTCTCCAGCAGGATTCATATATCTAGGTGTAAAAGTCTCGCTGTGTTTAAAAGATTTATATAAATTAAATGTTTCCCCTCTCTTACAAACTATAAAACAGGATCTTGATAGGCGGTGTGGCCTGCCCCTGTCTTTTCTAGGTTGTATCCATCTGATCAAAATGAATATCCTTCCGTGTCTCTTGTATTTCTTTCAGATGTTACCAGTTATGGTGTCAAAGAAAGTTTTTACACAATTAAATAGTGTGATCATATCATTCATTTGGCGTAAAAAGAGACCCAGGTTAAGATACAGCTTCCTCTGTCTACCTGTTAAAAATGGTGGTTTAGCAGCGCCTTCATTTTCATCCTACCTTTGGGCTACACAGTTTAAATTTCTTCTGGAATGGTTCATAGATGACCCCAATTCTACCTGGCTCAGTTGCGAATCAGCCTCTTTAGGCAGCATCCCCTTGCAGAATTTGTTATATATCTCTCCTGACAGAGTTGCAACTCTAGTGAAAGACAATATGATTCTAAAGAATATGTTGAACATTTGGCGTAAAGTCAGGAAATTAGAAGGGTACAGTAATTGCTTCTCCCTATTAACTCCTATTCATGAAAACCATGACTTTCAACCTGGACTTCAGGCAGGTTTCGCTGCCTGGAGGCACAAGGGTATTAAAGTTATTGGGGACGTGATTCAGAGAGGTTCGATCCTTACATTCCAACAAATGAAAAGCAAGTATGGTATCACCGATAATGATTTTATTAAATTCTTAAGTTCGAAATTTTATTCTGTGTAATTTGAAAGATTTCACTGGAGATCTGGCTACTTCTCCTATAGAGTCCCTATTGGTAAATGACACGCAACTTAAATTCTTCACCAAAAAGCTTTATAAGACCCTCTGTAATTTTAATGCAGATAATTCTGACAAGTTGAAAGACAGATGGGAATCTGACTTGGGTACAATAAAGGCTGAAGACTGGAATGCCTTGTGTGGCCAGCCCTCCAATGTCCTGATGTCTAACTCTGCATGGGAGAGGCAATTTAAGATTTTGCACAGGCTCTATATCACTTCCGAAGCCAGACATAGAACGAATCCAACTCCGTCAGAGCTATGTACTAAATGTCAATCTTCTGTCGGATCTTAATGTCTCTTATGAAAGGAAGGGCACTGAGGAAGCGATCTGTTTCTGCATGTTTGTGATTGGTCAGATGCTGCAAACACCTCCCCTTTATGTGAGCGCGCAGAGATCCAGATTGGAAAACCCTGGGTTGATTTACCGAGTTGATAACCAGCTTCGTAGTACCGCTTATCCTAGACTGCGAATATCTGGATAAGTCAACCCAGGTAACGGAGAGATATCCTGGATAGGTTAATCCAGCTTCGTAGTACAGGCCTCCGGTCAGGACATATGGGAGTGCACCGTGTGCAAAGCTGGTACATATGTGTCTGTGTCCAATGAAGGTGCCGGGAACCTCACAGCTCATATGGACACGGAAACATAAAAAGGCAGTGCGAAGTGAGAGTAGTTCAGCAAAGTCGCTTATTTGTTGAGCAACTGAAACTGCTGGGAAAAATGAGCTCTACAGCAAAATATGGATGGGTAGACAAGGAGGATGAAGAAGATGACTAAAGATTTTGTTTTTTGTATCTTGTGAGGGTACTGTATTATGTATTATTTTACATTACACTGAAAATTTTGTGAGAAATATTTTGTTAAAGTTGGATGTTCTAATACAGAAGTGGTATTATTTAGAACATTATTTTATATTATATTTCTTTTTCTTTTTTTTTTTTTTTTTACAATTGAGGCATAGTAAAGAAAGTTCAGTAGCTTATCTGAATTTCTGTCTTTCAGATATATTATTTTGTAATATAACAAAATATTCTATCCATACATATAAACTTTAAATATATTAAAATTATGAGGAATCTTTGAGTAAACTGCAAGTGTCATTTAAGTAGGCTATATCGTAGCCGGGCCGAGTGTCCTCTTTTTTGGAAATCAAAATATGGTCACCCGCCCACTAAATCCTGAACACAGAAATCTTGAAACACAGTTTGTGAAGCCTAGCTCCACAATTCAAATCTAAATGCTTGAAATGCTTTTTACACCTTTTTTAGAAATACATTTATGACCTATTTAATGTGTTTAGAAGAAAATGTCTGAATTCACTTTACACAGTCTTTAAGGAACAAATCCAATCTGTTGTGGGGTAACACTGTTTCTACACTCAAAGCATTTCAGCTGCATTTTTCAGTCATCCATCTAATGCGTGTCTGACAGAACAGATACACTCCTGTTTCTCCACTGGCCAAGAAAGCCCAACAGCACCTTCACTTCCTCAGGAAGCTGAAGAGAGCTAAGTACCCATCATTTTCTCCTTCTATGGAGGCATCAATGACAGCATTATGACCAGCTGCATCACTGTGTAGTTTGGAAGCTGCACTGCCTTCAACCACAAAACCTAGCAGCACATAGTGAACACAGCTGGGAAGATCATTGGTGACTCCTCTCTCTCTCCTGTACATTTACAACACCTGCCTAGCCAGCAAAGCCACCAGCATTGTGGGTGATTTGCTGAGCCTTTTCAGTCTTCTGTTGCCTTGGAGAAGATTGCGGAGCATCAAGGCCTGCTCCACCAGACTGTGTAACAGCTTTATCCATCATGCTATCGGGATGCTGAACTCACTCCCCTCTGCCTCCAAAAAGTCTGGACTGTAACTTATCCATCCAACAGCACACACAATACAAATACACACACACACACTCTCTCTCACTCACTCACACACACACACACACACACACACTCAGTACTAGCAACTTTGTACAGAACACTACAAACCTGCTGCTCTTGATCCTTGTTCTTCCCCCCCTTTTTTCAATATTCTATATGTCCTGTACATAGGGCGGAATTGACAGTAAAGTTGACTTTATTTCAATTCAGCTGTGTACACAGTCTGCGTAACAGTTTTTTTTCCACCTGCACTCAACACACATTTAACACCAACCAAAGTGTATTTTTAGACTTCAAGTCTATTTTTCTCAGTTTTGCACATGTAACTACACAGTGTGTGCCTATTAACACAGCTGCCAAAGAGAATCCTGCAGATGCCTCCAGCTTTCTTTCATGTGAAACTCATTTTGTATGTATTAACAGTCAATCCAGTTGACTTTGTCACACACCTCTCTTATAAACCACAGACTGTATCTCTATCCTTTGCAATCATGCTTATTCAAGTTGTTAAAAGCAGGTGATCCCATTTTATCACACAAAGAACTGTACATAGGTCAGCCAACCATTCAAATCTGACTCTGATTAAAGCCTCTCTCTAACAGACTGCAGTCTCAGGTACTGGACTGAATGACACAACTCTGAAACTTGTTTTATTAAATGTGAGATCTTTAATAGGAAGGGCTGTGCAAGTTAGTAACCTAATTACACATCATAAACTGAATGTCTTATTTTTACCTGGAACTTGGCTGGACTCAAGTGGTAATTTGACACTAACAGAAGCATCATAGCTGAAGGAGGAATGGAGTTGTAGCATGCTTCTCTGATATGTTTTATTATGCAGGCAGCTCAATTCAATAATTTGTTGTCTCTGTTTTGATTTAATATTGATTTCTGGACATTTTTAATATCAATGTAGATAATGCTGTAGACCACTACTACAACCTGCTGAAGGCCTTTCCTTTCCTTTCTTTCAGCATGTAACTGGGCCATACATCATATTTAATTAAGTCCAGGAGTTTAATGTACTTTCTTTGTGAGCACTTGACATTGCTTCATCAGACCCTCAGTGCATCTTCCTTGAAATTAATCTTGATCCTATAAGGGCCAACTTTGTCAAAACTGTCCAAAAAACAGTACCTTCCTTCTAACTCAGCTGATATCTTTGCTACCTAATTCTATAATGTTGTAACGACTCATCTCATCTTGTGATGTCATGGTAATAAGCTTTAATCATGGCATCTGGCAATCAAACTGTTTTAAGATGATATTGCCTCTGTTCAAATCAAAGAACTGAGCATATGCCATAAAACCCAGCTAGTAGAGCATTAACAAAAATCTATTACTTAGCTACTCAGAAATGAGAAAAAACAAGGCAATCATATATTTAGAATATAATAAAGAATTATATACACAACTTAAGGGGCCACTTTTCCAGAACTTCAATAATAAAATATCACAATAATGAAAAATTGGCATTCAAAATAAAGCCTGATCTGGAAAAGGCAACACTGGCATTGAAGCACTTGTGTTGGATAAAGGTGTACTGTATTTTTTTAGTGTCATTGATTTTCATTTCTAACTTTCTGTCCGCATTTTGGTGTAGAGAGAAGGGTCTTTTCTGGGCCTACATTACCCAGTGTACCTTGTGGTGCCACAAAGATTATCATCGTAATGCAAAAAACATTCAAATAAAATAAAGATTGTAATACAGAGTTCAGTTCTGCTGATGTTCCATGGAAACACAGAGTCAGAGAGGGGAGGATGAGACATGAGAGAGTGATATGATAATGTGGCTTGCAACACTGGTGTAAAGTGAAAAGCTCACATTGGGATGCACCTAGCAATGTAATGTAATGCACTTACTTTGAAATGCACAGTAATGCCAGTTGCCCTCTACATCCAAGCCTCCCCATAGGTCTCCTCTGTGAAGCTAATGAAGCAACAGTGAGATAATCTTACACAGTAAGAGCTTTAATGCTAATCTGCTCAGTGTATCTCCTGCCCTCACACACGGACATGGCTCATTAGACAAGTCTTTGCCTCACCCACTGTGGGCCTTTAAGAAATGACTTTTCAATTAAACAATGCACCACTAAGAAGAGAGGAAGACGAAGTATAGGGGCATTTAACTTAGCCTGCTGTTCCATAGTAGAACTATTGGATGGAAAATATTCATAGAGAGCCTGTGATGAATTCAGCACAGACTGATCTCCTGAGGGTTTCAGCAGTCAAGTACAAAATGAAAGCAATGTCAGTTCACTTTCAAGCTGCACATTCAGCACAAATTTCACAGACTAAGAAATGTTTAACACTGTGCTGTTGTGAGAGAGAGAAAAAGACTTGGCCTATTGCACATAAGTATCTGTGCACCAGTATTCAAATCAATCACAACTCAAAAACAGTTTCCTCTGAGTAAAAAGTTTGCTTCTGGTCATGTTGTGTACAACAGAAACGTGATTTCAACCTCAGCATAACTTCAGCCATTGTAACACATTGTTTATATCATATTTGGCTGCTGTCTTATTGTATGTAATGTATGTCAGCCGCAGTGCTCTCACACAGACAGTAAGACTATTCTTGCTTCAGATCAGTCCACATGTGACTTCACACATTCTCTCTTACAGACTGCTGATGGATCCAAACCAGGGATTCCCGAGGGGAGCTCTGACACAAAATTAGAAACAGTTTAATTCCACTATACTTTTTCACTCATCACTAGAAATTGAAAGGATGACTTTTGTAATCATATGTTTCAACGTATACCATTATGACATGCTCTATCCTCTAGAGCTACAACTAATTACTGCAAATCTGCTATGTGTCTTCCACTCAACACACAGAGGAAAATAGAACACATTTAGAAGTGTCATTAGTGGTAGGCTATCATTATTATTATTATGATTATTATTATTATCATTATTATTATTATTATTATTATCAGTAGTAGTAGTAGTAGTAGTATCATTATACACAGTTGTCAATGCCATACCATGACACAGATGAAAAAAGGAATGTTTTTTCCATAAAGTTAGACGTCAAAAGATTTCTGAGGGCCTTCTCACACCTACCTTAGAGTCCAAACCAAGGTTCATGTTTTTGTTACAATGTATACATTTGATTCCATTGGATTGTGTTTTTCTGACGATAGCCTGCTGGAACTTCCTGTAATTAGCCTAAACTAGGGCTGTCAAACGATTAATTTTTTAACCGAGATTAATCGCAGAATTTCCATAGTTAATCGCGATTAATCATGTTTTGAATTGCATGTTTAAAATCCTGTTATTTTACATTTGAAGGCAGTTTTAAGCCCATAATGTAAAGCATTTCTTACCAGAGTGCCTCAGCTGGGAATCAATCATGGCTCTGCTGCGACTCCCACACTCCAAAATGGTACTTTGGTGGAGCTGAGGCTCGCTTGGCTGCACCTGGGTGTTTAGTGTGGAGGTGCCAACTCAAACTCGACGTACTCCGGTGGTAGTTAAACTCCGTTTGACACGGGTTGCATTTTACTTTTGACTTGTCAACTGAACCCTCTCGAAGTTTTTTAAAGTTAAACAAGCCGTTCAAAAGTCCAGTAGCTCTCTTACTTTCCATCACCGCGGTAGGTTTACTGCAGGAGGCCACTTCAAAGCATAGCGCTACAGCTAGAGGAGCTGTCTATGGGTGAGTAGAAGGGACAAAAAGGCTTGCAAAATTGAAATGCGATTAAAAAAATTAACGCGTTATGGATTGCATTAATCTAATCGCGATTAACGCATTAACGCTGACAGCCCTAGTCTAAACCATATCAAAAATGTTTTCACCCTACAAATGAACCGAAGCATGGTTCAGTTTGATCCATACTGAGGACTTCTTTTCATCAGACCTTCATTGAGGAAGGAAGAAACATAGCACTAGCAGAGTATAAAAGAGGGAAACAGCACCACATATCTCCAGAGACTTCCCAGCTGAATCAATAATCTATACAGTAGAGTATTCCCACTCATGTTTTGATGGAGGCTGACTAAAACCACTTCAATATGACTAAATAAGAAGTGACTGCATCAACATCTATAATGCAGAGCTGAAATAAGGAACAATGTGCTTCTAAGTGAAATGTCACTGCTAATTAGTGCTGCTGATTTGGCAGTATGTTGTCAGTTTCATCTCATTGAACATATAAGTACAGTCACGCAAACTTTCACTCGTGTAGTTATCTTTTGTGAGATTAGGATTATCAATTGGTGCCTCCACTGTAATGTGTTTGTTGGAGTCATGTTGTCCATAAGCAAGTCAGGTCTTGTATTTGGCTTATGTTTTTTAGAGATTGTGATTAGTTAGGCCAAGTTTTATTTTATTTAAATTGACTTTGGCACAAACAATTGGTCCTGCACATTTTGAGAACCTTTTTGTACTGTGTGTTTGTGAGGACTTTAAAGAGAGTATGTCATCTTTACCACAGCTGTGACCACAGCACAAATGTTATTTGCTGGCTTTTGTGAGGCGTGTGAGAATTGATGGGTGCCCTGATGGCCTGATGGTTAAAAAGAATACTACATAACAGCAGCATCCCTTTGTTGCATGTTATTATCCATCCTCTGTCTCTCTGTACTTTCAACTATCATAATCCCACATTTTCCATGAGGTGTGGGAACTGTTAACCATTTTCAAGCATGTACAATAGGAATGTTGGTGTATTGTGCAGAGGCTCTTACCACTCCAGTCATTCATGAGTACCATGCCAAAGATGTGTTCATGAGCCTTCTCGATGGGAATTGGCTCCCCAAGCTGGTTTCCACCTCCAACAAAGAAAGCCTAATTAGGGGGAAAAAACACTTTTAAATATAATAGCAATGGAATGCTGATGTATGGTGTTAAGCAATAGTGAATAACACATAGATTGAGAAAGTTAATTGAGAGGAGGCAACTCAGGCCCTTCTCTCAGAAAGCTCAGATGTTGAAATGAAGTTTCATTTCGAGAGTTATTCAAACATTACATACACACAAGTGATTAGACAAAGTAAACAATGTAATCACCATCTCCAGCTCAATGTCCAACTGCTTTGATGGGCCAAACACTGGTGGTTTTGCTGAGAGAAAAGAAAGAGCAAACATGGTTACCACCTACTGTACAAATAGCTAGTCTTTTTATGCTTGGACTGTTGTGTTTTTAAGTATTTTAAGCCTTTCAGGTAGAAGAATTTACTCTAAATCTATAAACAGGATCACTGAACACATACAAAGTTTTAAACAGCAAAATGCATCTTGCTGGTTTTCATCCAATGGTAAGAACAAGTTTAGCTGTACTAAGTAGATCTACTATTGATTTTGAATTCAGCAACAATGAATATACAATATAAAAGTTCCATCATGATCTTACTCTGATCAGGTCTCATCTGGCCTGAGGGTCGGCGAATGGGTGTGCCAGAAACAATCACTGATGATGCTCTACCATGGTATCCAACCGGAAGTCTCAACCTGCAAAGAACAATGATCAAGTTAAGTTTTAAATTTGCATTTGCTTCTCATCACCTACATCAATGTTAGCTGTGTATAAACATGACTAGGATACACAATATTAGACAAATAGGTGCAAGAGGAAAAGTCAGGATTTATTTCAAGTAGCAACTACCACGGCTTCAGGCTGAAGCCAATGCAGAGGCACCTGAAAGTAGTGTGGCCACCAGATGCTCTAACAGACTCAACTTCTCTCTAGGAAGTCAGCCTTTTTTTCATCATTATTGTCTAACAAATTAAAGCGATTAACAAATGGGTGGGGGCAAATAAGTAGAAATGTTAAAATTGAAGAGATCACCAAAGTCAAATTACATACATAGTGCTGACCTTTCAGAAAAGTGATGAAAGCAGGGATGGTAGGAAGAATTGCTTAAGACATTTGTGGAGTTATATCTCACAGTCTACTATAGAGCAATGCCAGTTACTGCTGTGCAGCTAACAGAGATATAGACAGATTACACATTTCACTGAACAAGGCAGCAAGATTGATTCTACAGCACTGCTTGATCTGACATGGTGGGAGGCTCATCTTCTTAACAAAGTACAGTGTGTCTGACTCAGTAGTGACACAGCAGTCCAGCCAGCCTTATAGTATTCCTCCCACTAGAGTCTGAGATTAAATTAAGTCTGTCTGGGGTTTATCCCTAATCGACATATTTACTTTAAAATGAGAAGACTTTTCAACATATTATATAGTCCTTTTTGTGACACGGAAGATGCGGTTATAATATCCCTTGATGCCGAAAAGGCTTTTGACCAGATAGAATATATATAGAATATATTACTATATATACTATATACTATATTACTATATATACTGTCTGTATTGGTAAAATTTGGATTTGGCAATTCTTTCATTAATTGGATCAAGATATTATACAAGGAACCTATGGCCTCTGTAGTCACAAAATTAAATAAATCTGCGCCTTTCCGACTATACAGAGGGACACGCCAAGGGGATCCTCTGTCTCCACTTATCTTTGCTCTTACTAAAGAACCTTTAGCCTCCTATATTTGCTCTAGCCCTGAAATACACCCTATAATACATTTAGGAACTCAACATAAGATCTCGGCCTACGCTGATGATGTTATATTATTTATTTCAGATCCCAAAGCCTCTATACCTCCACTGCTGCAGCTAATAATTATAAACAATTATATCATCTTTTATTTGGTCCGGCAAAATACCTAGGATCTCGAGGAAACATCTTATCAAAAGTCGGTCCGAGGGAGGTTTTGGCCTGCTTCAATTTAAATCCTATTATTTGGCTGCACATTTAAATATCTTCTCGTTTTGGTTGGGGTGTCTACCAGGCAATAATGTGGAGGAGATGCCTGCATGGTTAAAAATTGAACACCTTCCTGTCAGCGCACCTCTTTACCAGCACTCATTAATAGCCCAGTAAAGATTAAGAAGTACTTGTTTAATGATAACCCGATAATTTATAATTCTTTAAAGATATGGAAGCAGGTAATAACAACTCTGAAAACACCCAAAGTTTATTTGGATTCTCCTATTTGCTGTAACCATGCATTTAAACCTGCACTGGATGATGTAGTTTTCTCAAATTGGAGAGAGAAAGCTATTATCACATTGAGAAATGTTTACATTGAGGGCCATTTGGCTTCTTTTCAACAGCTACAGCAGGCATTCCAGCTCCCAGCTTCCCATTTTTTCCGTTACCTTCAGTTGAGACATTTTGTGAGAACTCATGTTCCACAATACGAACGTAAACCTCAGTGCGTAGCATTAGACAGTTTTTTTCAAATCAAACCATATACGAGAGGTGCAATATCTAAACTCACATTGTCGGACTCATTTAAAGAGGCTTGGGGGAGAGAATTGGATAGGGAAATTTCAGATGAGCTATGGGAGAATTGTATCAGGAATTATTCATGGTAGTTCAATCAATGCAAGACATAATTTGATACAATTCAAGGTAGTACATAGACGACACTAGTGTTTATTGACAGTGTACCAGTTTGGCATCAGAGCATTTTCCTTCCCCCGGAACATAATGCCAACATTAGTGGCATGATCCTTGGAGGAGTAGAAGTCAGTGTAATCACCTGTGAAAAACAGAGAGTGGAGAGGATGAGAGGAGCAGCCTGGAAAATACCATTGTTTTATTAGTGAAGTAAACCAGCACAAACCTGACTGAATTATGCCGGGAACATACCGAATCTCTATGCAATCTCTATGGAAACTCGCCACGGCCGCAATCTGCCGCGAGTTTCCATAGAGATTACATGGCAACTCGCTGTAGGCCGCTTTTCACCGCTCTCCGGTGTGTTCCCGGGTCATGTCCAGTAATAGAAAAGTAACAGGTCATTAAACACTGCCTCCCTCTACCTTCAATCCATTTAACCCTTTACATACTGTTCATATTCTGACTCATAATTAGTCTCTACAGCAATTCACATTTAAAAATTAGTTTATGTAGTATTTATGTAGTATTATGTTTGATTAATCCTTAATGAAGTGTATAAAAAGACATTCACAGTCACTATGTTATGGTCCAGGGGGACATGAATAGAATATAAAGAATTCAACAACATGTTTGAATGCTGATTTAGAATATTGTTATAAAAACAAGTGAAATTTAAACATATGAAAATGTGTACCAACTGCACAAACATTAACAGAAATTCTGTGCTTTCTTTCCATTTTTGTATATTCGGGGTCACATTAGGAAAAGTCCACCTAGAGGAAATGCACATTGTATGTTTTTACAGCTCTCAAATAAGGGTTAACTATGTGTCTGCTATATCCTGCATTTATTTATTATCATTGTGCCTTCTATAATGATGGGTTTTTTAAATTAAAAATTACAATTGAATTCTCTGATAATGACCTGACAACGATATAATGTACATCACATGGCCAAAGGTATATGGACACTCCTGGCAACAGACATTATTTTATTTCTGCTCTGGATTTGTTTTTCCTGGGATTTATCCTATATCAATGCTACAACAGTGCTATTTTAGACAAAAACAATTAACTGGCAATAATCTGAGTCTGTCCTTTTCTTGTGTCAACATTACAATTCCCCTGGGCACAGAGCTAGTTCCATTAAGAAATGTCCTACTATGTTTACTGTGAAGGAGCTTGACTGGCCTACATAGAACCTACACAGAGCCATGACCTCAGTCAGTGAGCCAGGTCACATGAATGTGAGTGTCCACCTACATTTGCCATTTTTAACAGAAAATCAATTATTGTATACTGTGAACTTCTGAGTTTCACTTTTAGCATCTTTTCACATTTCTAGCATCTTTTAATTACATTTCTTCAGCTGTAAATAGAGATCATTTGCCTCATAAACATTGCAGAGGAGGGCATGCATGTGCCCTGTGAAGTGTTTCCACTAATGTTCCACTAATGAGGGGAATAGGGAAGCCTGACATACAAAACACAGGGCAAGAAAGGTGATAAGTTTTCTCTGTGAGTGCATAATAACAATTAAAAGCCACCTTGATGCTAACATCTCTACTTTTATTTATGTACTTTAGAGAGTCATTCACACTGTGTAGTAGTACTCGAGATCAGTCTTGGTCTCAAAACTGGTCTCAAGACCACGTCTTAAGGTCTTGGTCGACACAAAAGATGGACAGACTCCAAATAATGAAAAATACTGCCATAAAGAGTGTGATATACATCACGACGATATAGATAAAGCAAAATATGAAAGGTTTTTCTCTTATATCTGATATCATCCTATTGCACAGCCACAGTACATTCATTTGTATTTTGCTAACATTCCTAAATAATGCTTTTCTTTTTAGCACAAGAATAATGTAAATGCCGAGCTACATGATTATTATGATTAAGCCTTGAAAATGGTCTCACATTAGTTTGGTCTCGGTCTTGACTTGGTCTCACACCTCATAGTCTTGATCTTGTCTTTGTCTTGATATGCTCTGGTCTTGGTCTTGACTCAGTCTTGGGTTAGGTGGTCTTGACTACAACACTAATTCAAACTGTAACTATGAAACTAGTAATGACTGGTAATGACATGTAGCTTAACAACAGTTTTAACACAGAGAAGACACTCACCAATGTCTGCAGGAAGATGCATGATGGCTGCACTCTGAGAGACAAATGCTCTGTAGAGACAAAGACACAGAGACAGTCCAATGACCTTATCAAAACACTTATTTTGTGTGCATCAGAGGGAATTTTAGAAGCTCGATAAAACATACAGTAGATCATTTTCATCTTATAGTTTCATCTTATGTCACATCTCACATCTTATCTGTTGATGTTACATGATATGATTGGCTGGTAAGAACTGCACATCTCTCATGTGAGAGACTGGAAACTTGAATGACAATAAACCACAAACCCTCATTTCACCTTCACAGAATAATCCTGACAGGAATATTTCAGCTTTAACAGTAAAACAAGTTTATTTTATTTGTATTTCTCTTGCTCAGTCCATATCTTTATCAGAAATCTTCAATGTCTAATTATGAGTTGCTTATAAAAAAAATGTTTATGTCTTAACAACAATGAATATCTGCAGATATACCATTATCAGTTTTTTAAATATTGAAAATCCTGCATTGGAAAAATCCTTTTGTGATATGACTGACTGGGATATGAGCAGAGCTACTCAAAGTATTATCCTGGTTAAAATGGTGAAAACTACTGACCTGCTCCGCAGACTGACATCATCTCTCAGTGTGCTCTCATTGGCTGACAGCAAGACCTGCAAGGTCCTCCTAGTTTCCCTCCAGGCCTCATATCCCAGAGCCATGAAAGCATTCAGTGTAGGCTGGCAGGGAGATGAAGATAAAGATTAGAATATGATTTTAGATGACATTACATATCATTGCACTGTGCTTGATTTGAAAGGTATGTCTACTTTTTGGCAGCTGGATTTAGTCTCACTCTAGTGATGCACACAGTGGCAGGGCTGAGGGGCTTACAGGGGCAGTTCTTGTGCCCTTTTTTGCTTTTGAGTTTTTTCCATAATTTATACTCTTAATCACAAATGAATCAACAACATAAATAAATAGCAAGAAAGTAAAACCACCTAGGATGGACATAGTAAACTCATAAACTCATCATCAGTTTGCTGTCATATGTTGCCCAATATTAGTGAATGATGCCAAATGACAGAATATAAAAATATATGGCATACTACCACGTGATTAACATTATGAACCAGGGGCGATTCGAGGACTTTTAGGGGGGGCTCAGTTCCTAATGAAAATTTGACATACAATCCCCCTGCTAAGTAGTAATGTATTTATTTTTGTTATGAACCAACATACCTGAGCAAAGACATCCTGATGTTTGGACATCACAGGTCCTTGAAACAAGGACAATATCACACTGAGGTCCAGTATCTGGTCTCCAATGGCAACCCCAATGCGACGTTTGGGCTGAAGAAACAGACAGAACAGAAGTTGAGATGATCCATGTTTCTACTGCACTGAATCAAGTGGATCTGTTCTTTCAAGTTTGCAGAATTGAGTTAAATCAAGAAGCCTGAGTAACTTCATCATTTGAAGCGCATTGTGTGCTCTTTTGAATATTATATTAGTTTATAGTACACTTTCTGTCTTTAATATACCTACCTCAGTTTTAATGCATAGTTTCATTTCATTTCATTTCAGGACTAGTATACTCATACCTCTCATGGTGCACTTCATCCCATTGTAACTATGACTAGCAAGTTTAAAAAGTATCTTTTAAAGTTTTTTTTTTTCTATATTCCCCAGTAGACACCATCTCTCAATGTACCACTTTTTTCTTAAAGTTTTATTTTGAAAATTGTGATTAGAAATCCTATTCTGACTGGCTTCACAACACATGACTGCTTGTAGTGTGTTATATTTGTATAAAAGAAGCAAACTGCACTTACATTGTCAGCTGTGGAGAATACTCCATAAGGAAGGTTGTGGAAGGAGAAATCAGAGGTAGCCTGGACTTGTATGAAGGACATCTTCTCTTTGGCTCAAGTATTCCACTCAACCTCACTGAATTACTGAGTGACTGAGCAGCAGCAGTAAGAGCTTCCAGATGTTTAACTGCAGCCTTTGGACCAAACCGCCTCTCACTGCACAGCCAATCACAAGCTGCCTGTTGTATCCACCCTAATCCACAGCTCTGGATGTTAATGCAAACCAGCCTGGTAAATGACTAAGCACAATTCCACTGATCAGACTTCTCTGTTTTTAAATAAAGTTTCTTTTTTTTTTAAACAAAGCAAAAGATGCTTAATGTCCAAGCAGTTTAATGAGAAAAAAGAATGTTAAATTTAGTGCACATGATTCTGTATTCTTTATTTTTGAATTATTTCTAAATAAAAGTTATAAATAATTACAGTAAGTGCAGAAAGCAAAAATTGAGAACAATTTATCTTTTTCAACTCACACCTCCGGGAGAGCTTGAACCATGTACCGGGGGAGGCGGGGGACATTGAGTCCGAGTGGGCCATGTTCCGTGCCTCCATTGTTAAGGCGGCTGACCGGAGCTGTGGCCGCAAGGTGGTCGGTGCCTGTCGGGGCGGCAATCCCCGAACCCGCTGGTGGACACCGGCGGTGAGGGATGCCGTCAAGCTGAAGAAGGAGTCCTATAGGGCCTTTTTGGCCTGTAGGACTCCGGAGGCAGCAGACAGGTACCGGCAGACCAAGCGGAGCGCAGCTAGGGTGGTCGCTGAGGCAAAAACCCAGACATGGGAGGAGTTCGGTGAGGCCATGGAAAAAGACTTCCGGACGGCTTCGAAGAGATTCTGGACCACCATCCGGCATCTCAGGAGGGGGAAGCAGTGCGCCGTAAACACTGTGTACGGTGGGGACGGTGCGCTGCTGACCTCGACTCGGGACGTTGTGGATCGGTGGAAGGAATACTTCGAAGACCTCCTCAATCCCACCAACACGCCTTCCGGTAAGGAAGCAGGACCGGGGGACTCGGGTGTGGGCTCTCCTATCTCTGGGGCTGAGGTTGCCGAGGTGGTTAAAAAGCTCCTCGGTGGCAGGGCCCCGGGGGTGGATGAGATCCGCCCCGAGTTCCTCAAGGCCCTGGATGTTGTGGGGCTGTCATGGTTGACACGACTCTGCAGCATCGCGTGGACATCGGGGGCAGTGCCTCTGGATTGGCAGACTGGGGTGGTGGTCCCCCTTTTTAAGAAGGGGGACCGGAGGGTGTGTTCCAATTACAGGGGAATCACACTCCTCAGCCTCCCTGGTAAGGTCTATTCGGGAGTGCTGGAGAGGAGGGTCCGTCGGGTAGTTGAACCTCGGATTCAGGAGGAGCAGTGTGGTTTTCATCCGGGCCGTGGAACAGTGGACCAACTCTACACCCTCTGCAGGATCTTTGAGGGTGCATGGGAGTTTGCCCAACCAGTCCACATGTGTTTTGTGGATTTGGAGAAAGCATTCGACCGTGTCCCTCGGGGGATCCTGTGGGGCGTTCTCCGGGAGTACGGGGTATCGGACCCCCTGATAAGGGCTGTCCGTTCCCTGTACGACCGGTGTCAGAGCTTGGTCCGCATTGTCGGCAATAAGTCGGACTTGTTTCCAGTGAGGGTTGGACTCCGCCAGGGCTGCCCTTTGTCACCGATCCTGTTCATAATTTTTATGGACAGGATTTCTAGGCGCAGCCCGGGTGTGGAGGGGGTCCGGTTTGGTGACCTCAGGATTGGGTCACTGCTTTTTGCAGATGATGTGGTCCTGTTGGCTTCATCAGACCGTGACCTCCAACTCTCGCTGGATTGGTTCGCAGCCGAGTGTGAAGCGGTCGGGATGAGAATCAGCACCTCCAAATCCGAGGCCATGGTCCTCAACCGGAAAAGGGTGGAGTGCACTCTTCGGGTCGGGGATGAGATTCTGCCTCAAGTGGAGGAGTTCAAGTACCTCGGGGTCTTGTTCACGAGTGAGGGAATGATGGAGCGTGAGATCGACAGGCGGATCGGTGCGGCGTCTGCAGTAATGCGGACTCTGCACAGATCCGTCGTGGTGAAGAGGGAGCTGAGCCGAAAGGCGAAGCTCTCGATTTACCAGTCGATCTTCGTTCCTACCCTCACCTATGGTCATGAGCTTTGGGTAGTGACCGAAAGAACAGGATCGTGGGTACAAGCTCTCCCTTAGAGATAGGGTGAGAAGCTCAGTCATCCGGAGGGAGCTCAGAATAGACCCGCTGCTCCTCCGCGTCGAGAGGAGCCAGATGAGGTGGTTCGGGCATCTAATCAGGATGCCTCCCGGACGCCTCCCTGGTGAGGTGTTCAGGGCATGTCCCACCGGTAGGAGACCCCGGGGAAGACCCAGGACACGCTGGAGAGACTATGTCTCTCGACTGGCCTGGGAACGCCTCGGGGTCCCCCGGGAAGAGCTGGACAAAGTGGCTGGGGAGAGGGAAGTCTGGGCTTCCCTGCTTAGGCTGCTGCCCCCGCATACCCGACCCCGGATAAGCGGAAGAAGATGGATGGATGGGTGGAATTTATCTTTTATTAGATAGACATAAATGAGAGTAAATGCCTTGAATGTGAACTGGCATTGACCGTCAGTTATAAAATATGCCCTTTTAATATTTTTTGTCTTTTCTTTAAGCTATTTACAAATCTTCTGAAAGGTCTGCCTCACTGTCAAAATGATCTTCTGTTTACAGCTAATATATGTATGATGCTTTATAGCAAATCTTCAGTGTTGCCATCTGCTACGTTGTTGAGCATGTGACAATAAAACCTTGAGTCTTGAATACACAACAGAGAACAGTTTATTAAACATTTAAAACTGTGAACAAACATAAATATGCCATAATATCTCTTGGCCATTCTTGTGTGCACCCATACTGTAAACTCTGTAAATGTTTCTCATAATCACTCATCATAAACATACACACACACACACTGAGTAAGATCCATCACACACTTTAAATTAGAGAATAAAACAAAAAGCTGATTTCTATTGATGATGTGAAGGCTTTTTTTTAAAATAAAACTGCATAGAAAACTGTGGAAAGTAAAGATGACTGGTGAGTTTACATGCATTCTTTATAACTGTACATAAGAACAAGCCTGCTGAGGAACCTGACTGTGTAAAATCACTTACAGGACTTGATTCATTGACTTATGTATTAAACACTGGGTGATGACAAAAGAATTAAGGAACATTAAACTTAAAGGTGTCCATCATAAGAGTGGTTGATGTTTATTTACTGATGAATGGTCTGAACAGTTTTAGATTTTATGGAGCTTCTCTCCTACAATGGCGGGGTTGTCCTTCTTTATCCTCTCTGCAGCGTCAGCTTTGTAGTCGAAGGAGCAGCTGTGAACGTCTGAGTATCGATGTGTGCTACAGAACACCTGTCCACATCTGCAGTCAAAACCTAAAATAGACAGTGTTAACATTAAAGAATTAAGTTGCTGACTTTCTGTTTTTGACTTGACTTGAATTCAGACATTTTCTTCTAAACACATTAAATAGGTCATAAATGTATTTCTAAAAAAGGTGTAAAAAGTTAGTCTTTTAGCCCTTTCTATACAAACCACTGTGACCACTGTCTTCAGGGATGAAGGAACATATCATCCAGTGCAGCACTGTGGCTCATTGATGTGTTTTGAATCGGTTTTGGACAAACGTAATACTGTAGGATAGTAGGAGCTCATTGCTGGTTTGTACATGAGATTTGTTGACAGTAATGAAAATACAGCATTATCCTTAACAGGTATGTGAATCCAATCCCAATTTTCAAGTACAGCTGTAACGATTAGTCAATTAATTGATTAGTTGAGCAACAGAAAATTAATAGACAATTATTCTTATATTTGATTAATCATTTGTCAAATTCTTTGATTCCAGTTTGTCAAATGTGAATATTTTCCTCCGTTTGGAACAAAATTTTGTAGCAACATATTTTTGACATTTTAGACAAGACATCTTATGGACCAAACAAAACAGAGCTGCTTAGTGTAGTAACTATTGAAGCTGGTGTGAGTGTTGTGTGTCGTACCAGTCAGGCCCACTTTCTTGCGGCAGGTGAAGCAGCGGTTTTTCTTGGCTTTTGGCTTCTCTTCTGCGTCTGCAGGTGAGTCCGCTACGACTTCACACACTGAAATAGAATCACAGCAGTCACATAATTACACGCAAACAACAACAAAAGGTCATCAAACTTTTACTCAGTGCTCTCTGGTCAAATGATTTTAAATTATATGTCACTTTTATTATTAGAACAAGCCTTTGTTGTTTTTGAGCTTTGAGCTGGTACAGGAAAACATGATGACTTTTAATTTCCACACTAAAGAATTGGACTCTTATTTCCTTTCACATCTATATTCTCAACAGCTCTAACTGCACTAAGAGGACCTTAAAGTTGCATTAAACATCATTCACACAACATGCAGCCACACTATAGTACCAACATCACAGACCATTGCTTACTCAATAAAGTTGGCAGGAAAAAAGAAGAAAGTCAACAACTCACTAAACTCAGATGGAACTCGGCAGTACTGATCTAACATGGATCAAGATTGTGTTACTGTATTACCTAGTTCTCACCTCAAATATTTATTTTCAGCAACATATTTGAGTGTACTGTTTAGCATGGAGGATGTGGATACTTCTTGCCTCTGGAGTAATCTATTACAGATCTTGACTTACACCATGTCCAAGTCCAGCATGTGCTCTTATTGTACAAGCAGTGATGACAGTAAACCCTCAACTAACCTAATAATACTGATCTAGTATTAAAGCAACTAACCTAATAATACTGGTCTAGTATTAAAGCAGGATTTGCATGTATCTCACATATAATGTGGTTGGTGAGTTTAGACAGTCAGCATCAGAGATGATTACATATGGATCAAATAGTTTACACACATCCTGTCAAATGCAGTATTCAACCAGCTGATACTAGTTACACTGTATGTGGTCATTTTGAGTCAATTATTGATGAGGCTACTAAATATGAATCTTCTTGTCCATGAGGCAAAGAGATCCAGTGATAGTTATTGTTATTATTATTATTAGATAATAGTAACATGGGAATCTGTGATATGTGCATTAGGAGTATAATAATAGTAAAATAACACAATAAATTATATAGATTTTTCTTTTGCTGTACATTGACTATTTTTAGTTCATTAGGAATGAAAATAGGGGACTATTATTATACCTTTGGTTTTCTGTTGTTGTTTTTTAAACAAATATCTAGCAAAGGACTAAAATGATAAAACACATAAGAGTACAGCCATGTAAAGTTAATATGACCTAGTAATGGGTCTAATTGTGAGTAACAATAACTCACAATGAGTAATTAGCAGCTTGATAAGTATTTAACACCATCCTGTCTGATATTATTTCACATCAGCTGACTGAGCAGACAACTGTTACATCTGACCCACATGAAGAATTTCAACTGCATAGCAACACGGGAAATACTAAATATGATGATATGAAAGTATTTAGGGAAACTAAAACTAAAATTGATGTTTGTCAAATGGAGAAAATATAGCTCAACACTTCTCTGTTATACTAACAGACAGTGAAAGAAGAAGAAGAAGGAATAGGTCAATGCATACTTTGTAAATCATTAGCTGACAGACTGCTCTTTGCTCTTGAGGTATTTTCTTCAGTTGAGGTCACTGAGGCTGATGTTGTTCTACAAAAAACACACATACACAAAAACAATATGATTCATACATATAGTACAGTGTGATATAGTTAGTTTGGACAGTGGTGTGAGGGTGAGGCAGTCGTACCTGCTGTGTCCACACTCTGTGTCTGCTGGTGAAGTGACTGTAGTCCTGTCAGAGCACTGTGTGAGGACACACTCTCCTGTACTGCTGTCAGCAGAAGAGAAACCTGAAATGAAAAAGCACATTTCACTTTAAATATGCTCATTCACTTCCACTCAGTCTGTGGATGCACACTGTACATAAGGTCCTGATAGTGGTCTCCTCTGATTAGGTAAATAAACACATGCATAGTCTGCATGTATATTACCTCTACATATGAATATATTGATAAAGTTTGCATATGCATGGACTCGCACTGAATTTGCATAAAAGCGGTAGAATGCTGAAGAAGCAGCACAGTCTAGTGCTGAAATGAATAGTCAAATTCATTCATTCATTCATTGACAAAAACATTGAACTGCAACAATTTTGATAATCTATTACTTCAATCATTTTATCAATCAATCAATCAATCAATCTTTATTTGTATAGTGCCAAATCACAACAAAATTATCTCAAGGCACTTTACACATAGAGCAGGTTCTAAACCGAACTCTTCAGGTTTTAACTTTAAAGAGACCCAACATTCCCACATGAGCAACAGTGGCAAGAAAAAACTCCCTTTTAACAGGAAGAAACCTCAGGCAGAACCAGACTCAGAGTGGGCGGCCATCTGCTTCGACCGGTTGGGGTAGAGAGGAGAGAAAGGAAGGATAGGAGAGAGAAGCACAATGAAAATCAACAATGAAGCTAGAAGGTCCGGGACTGGAATCTGTCACCTGGACGTCTACAGGCCCACATTACCTGTGAGATAAGAAAGCACAGACAACTCCGGGGAAGAAGTTTAGGTTACTGAATGCATTAATAGAACATGAATGTTAATGGATATAGGTGGATGGATAGAGAGAGAGGGAGGAGGAGAGAGGAGCTCAGTGCATCATGGTAGTCCCCCAGCAGTCTAAGCCTATAGCAGCATAAGCTAAGAGCTCTAAGAGCCCTAACTATAAGCTTTATCAAAAAGGAAAGTTTTAAGCCTACTCTTAAATGTAGGGGGGGGTGTCTGCCCCCCGGACCAAATCTGGAAGATGGTTCCACAGGAGAGGAGCCTGATAGCTCAAGGTTCTGCCTCCCATTCTACTTTTAGAGATACTAGGTACCACAAGTAGACCTGAATGCTGGGAGCGCAGTGTTCTAGTAGGTACATATGGTACTATCAGCTCTTTAAGATATGATGGAGCCTGATCATTGAGAGCTTTGAAAGTGAGGAGAAGGATTTTGAATTCTATTCTGAATTTTACAGGAAGCCAATGCAGTGATGGGAGTAATATTTCTAGTTTTTGTCAGAACACGAGCAGCTGCATTCTGGACCAGCTGGAGAGTCTTTAGAGACTTGTTAGGACAAACACACACTTTTACAAACACTAATACCAAATAATCTCTGTTTCTAGCTTCCAATATGCAGATTTAATGTGTTTGTGCAATATATAACAGAATAGTGTATCTTTAGGTTTTGGACTGTTGGTTGGATAAAACTAGATATTTGCATCACCTCAGGCTCTTGGATTATATAATTGATATCTCTTACTATTCATGTCTTACTAACTAATTGAGAAGACAATATACAGATTAACTGATGATGAAAAAGAATTTTAATTGCAGCCTCATTCTCATCTGCTGGTGGAAAACACAGACCTTAAAACTGACATACAAATCGTAAAATACAATTGAATCAGGAGCCACTTTCACCTCATTTTTAACATACAAACTGCAACTCCTCTCACATTTATCCATTTAACTAAGAGCAGAAAAAAGAGCACACTTGCCACCAATGTGTGAGCATGTGACAGGACTGTAGATCACACTAATGTATGTGAAATTTGTGAGTGACCATTTGTGAAACAGGATGCTGCTATCACTTACGATCTGTGTGGATGCAATGTTTACAAGTTGTCAGAAGCCTAAACAAACATAATCCTAATACACTTCCAATAAAAGTTATGCAGGACTAAATCAGTAGTCCTCACTGGGTGCAAAAAATACATTTAGAACTTTATATGAAGCTAGAATAAGTCTTCAACAGTGTGAGATAATCAAACCAAACTGGTATCTCCCAAAGTTACAGCCTACAGAAGCACAATGAAGGAATTATGAGCTAGAAGGATTACAATAAGTAAAAACTGTTCCAAAGCTCATATGGACACCTGACTGTTGTTTTAAAACTAGAGCTTGTGGACACTTCCCTGGAAAATCATTTAAAAGCAACACACTTACGTGACTCTCTACAGTAAGATAACATATGCTCAGGGGAAAGATCCCCATACTGTACTGATAAATATCAACTGTGCTTCATATTCAGCAGCACATACATACATGATATCCTCACTAAGTATTGGTGCAAAGATCAGCTTCATTCAAATATTTTATATTCTATCATTTTTTAACACCCACCTGTGGAGCTCACTCGTCCACTGCCATTCTGTCTCTGTAGGAAGTCCTTGTAGCACAATGAACACATGGCGTTATTGCTGGGGTTCCCATAGAAACCACAGCCTGTGGTACAGAGCAGAGGAGCTGGGCTGCGGTTGGTCTCCTGGGCCATGATGTCCCTCCTGTGGGGACAGTGTGCAGGTCAGTACTGTATCTGCATCATTAGACCAGTTCCAAGAGAAGTGAAGAGGAAGTACAGATGAGCTCTGACTGGATCACATTGTTTTAAACTATATTATAAAGGATTAGAGATGAGTGCACCTGATTGTCACATTCTTCTTCCTGTGTCTAATGTTGGAATGTCATTATCAATATTCAAAATGCCAAAAATTTAAATTCTACATTCTACATTACACAATATAAAATGAACAAATGATTATTTAAATGAGGAAATATCTGATCAGAGAATAAGAAAACAAGACTAGGAGACTAATGGAAATTGCACATCTGAATTTATGTTTAAATCTGACGTTTAAAAACACAATGAGTCAGATACATTCTGAAACTATTTCAGAAGAAATGAATGGACTTGTTATGTAAAGGCTTTTAGAGTGTGAAAAACTATTTTAACTACAACTTTCAGACCTTATAAACATAACAGCCACGACTCAGTCCCTATCTGTTTTCTTGTCCTCAATGGACAACAACAATCTGCCAGAAAATACATTCATACCAACTTTATTGGAGTAAGAACTTTCATCTCAAAGGGAAAAAAGTTATGTTATGTTTCTTTTTTACTATCTTGCATACAGTGGTGTTATAAGAACAAGGAAATCAGGCTGAAATCAGGAACCTTCATCTGCTGAGAGGATTCATTTTCCTCAAACTGTTTCCTAAAAGTGAGTGAGTGTCCGCTGCTGCTAACACTGACACTAACACTGACACTATTACAACATGTCTGATGTCTTGTCTGCCTTTTAAACTTCTGCTTCTCAGTGTCATTATACTGGGACACAAGACACATCTGAATATCAGCTGAGTGTCTGAGATTCACTGTTTGTGAATGGAGGGTCAGTCTACAAAGAGATGGGGTGTCACAGAAAATGACCCTGAAACCGATGTTGATCTGCCCTACGTTATTTTCAGTGTTGATGACTGCCATTGAATGCACCATTCTGACAATCTGCTTAAATTAAAGAAGTATTATCACCTCAGTTTACTTTAAAGTTGTCTGCTATTTTCTGCATTATTATAAATGACATCATGGCATTCTTCATGCTGATGCATCAAGTTTCAAGTTTATTTGTCATTTACATGTGTGCACATGAAAACGAAATTTGTACTCAGGTCCAGTAGCATACAATACAATGAGTGAGTCTAAAAATAAGCTATAATAAATAAATCATCAATGCATTAGTCATAGCTGGTTGAGGTAAAGTTAGTTTTACTTCACAGTTACATATTTGAATCCAACAGAACCCAAACTCATGTCTGGTCTCACTACATGTGAAGGTTCTGCTCAACCATTATCTTTATGTAAAGTACTGACATGTATTCAATGCACTGTCTCTCTTCCAGTGGCAGCATCCACTATGTAATATCTGCTATTCATATTCCATAGTGCTGCTATATGAAACACAGGATTTACAGCCAGTCTGAAGGATGACATTAACTCACAACAATGTCACCTTCCTGTCTGAAGGTACAACTGTTAATGATCACTGTTAATGCCACACACATATAACACAACTAATCATGTATTAAGTTACTGTGTTATACTGACAGTACAACTAAAGAGTTTGTACTCTAAATAACACAACTAACAATTGTCAGTCAGTAATCAAAACTTTAGTGTGTGTGTGCGTGTGTGTGTGTGTGTGTGTGTGTGTGGCTATCCTACAGTTAAATGCCCTTGCAATAAGACAGAGAAACTTTCATTTCCTGCTACAAAAACCTCTATTGTTCAAATAAAAGCATCAATATTCAGAAGCAACAGATAAGCGCGTTAAAAAGCTTTTCAGTTTGTTGTTGAAGAAACTTCGTGTTTCGTGTTTGACCGACCTCAGTAATTGTCCTCTATCTCTTCCTTGTACCACTTCTCTTCGTTTCTACCATACAGTCTATGGTTTCTACACAGGAATCGACACCAGTCAACACCCAGACAACAACCTCATCGATCGATCGACTATTTAATTACACATAAATGCATTCTATTGGCTAGTTCCAGTTCGAGCCACGCCCATACTCACATATTCATTGGCTGGATGTCACGTCAATCATATAATATTTCAACGGAAGTTTAAAACGCTTGATCGTCACGTGATTCATGTAGATTTCAAATAGTTGCAGTCAGAGTGATACATGTATATATATATATATGTACACACACATACATATACATGTTGTATATATAAATACATGTGTATACATGTATTATGCATACACACAAACACACACACACGCACACACCGGTCACTTCATTAAGAACGCCTGTGCAATCTAATTCAATCCATTACAACATGTTATAAATTCTACTTTTTTCAAGTTTACACATTTTCAGTTTTTGTTGACATTGTCAAAAAAGTAATAATTCTACTTTATGTGTATTACTGATTGGTGGCATACTGGGGTGCATAATATTGAATGGTGTTCCTAATATCCTAACCCTAACCCTAACCCACTCCATTAACATACATCACCCACTATGACTTCAGCAATAAACATAAAGTAGCCTACAATGATCACCTTTCTGACAATGCATAAACTTCGTAAAATGTCGAATTGAAAGCAGAGCTGTTGTATTGGATTGCATTAGATTGCACAGTGAGTGCACAGTGTAATAGAATGCTTTTGGTTATAAAGTTAGTACAACATTATTCTAAGATAAGTTAAGAAAAAATATTCCTTTTAATAAAGGAATATTTTTTGGTGGAGGAATTTTCATTATTACAACAGCAAAGTGGACAGTAAAAATAGAAGAGCGGCAATAAAAAAATAAGAACAATAAATAATAAGTACAAAAGCAATAAAAAAACAATAGTAGTAACAAAATATAATAAACAATAATTGTGACATTATGTACAAAAGTAAAAATAGGTGTTGAGTGATAATATACCTGAGTTGATATTGTTATTGCACAGATTTAAAGTGAAATATATATATATGTATATTGCACAATTTAACTTAAATTAGTAGTATACATGGAATTCCTGATATTTAATACGATAATAAAATAATAATAAATAAGTATAAAAATTACACTCTTTCAAGTGTATTCTTGCATCTGAAATGAATGTTCAGCTGTTTGTAGAGCACAGGACTGGCCTGTATTGGACAGTACAGGATCAATAGCTCACTCCTGTCTGTAGAGGGCAGCATTACATATCTTAGTGTACAGCCTGCCGGAAATACAGTAGAAGAAGAAGAACGCTGTAAACCAGAAGACCTGGCAGTGTGAATAGCTTACACATACAGGGTAAAGTGCTGCCTCTATTGTTAATGTGTAACTAGTGAACAGTAGAATGAAGCAATGTTCTTCACAGTCCAGACAGCTGAAGTAAACACTGCAGCATGAGCCTGTTGTTATCTTCTCTAATACTGTTATATTCACTGAGCCTCTAGTTCAGTCTTCTTCTCTTCTCTAATACTATGATGTATGTGAGAACAGACACAATGGCAGCTTTACGTGCAGCTAAACAAGCTCTGAGAAAAGAGATAAAGCGACGTGTTGCTGCTGTGACTGACCAAGAGAAACACCGACAGTCTCTAGTAGTTTCACACAAGGTAAGAGACTCTTATGATACTCAAGTTACAACATACTGTACATGTGCAAGAAACTGTTTTCCTATTCAGTATATGATCTTAATAAACGTAAAACGCAGAAGTTTGATGACCAGATGTTTCATTGAGTTGAGTTCATGTTGTGAAGCACGAGGCTGTCATTAGGATCACATGTCTTCAGTAGGTCTTATTTTACATTACAAGGCATGGTGGGAGTGAGCACTTCCGTTCAGAGCTTTACTTTGAAGGTTTATTGAACTAATGTGTTTTTGGTGTTTAAAAACAGAGCGAAGTGTTTAGTTTCTTCATCAGATGTTTCTAAAGTTTGTAGTTGAGTATCAGCTGTTGCATAACTACTGATAAGTCTGGCTTTGGTCACTGTGGACTCAACATGCTCTCACCTGTGTCCAGTGTGTGCAGTGACAGGCTTATATACAGAGACTTTATCTGCAGCCTTGTTTATATTATAATTCTATTTTTCTTGTCTATTTTTTCTAGTTATTTAGCAGTATAAAGTGACATTAAATATTTCTGTTTACATGATAACTACCTTTCATATTCAATACAGACAAACATGGTCCTTATTTAGACACTTCTCAAAGAAAGTCAAATATCACATAAAACTCATCAGAATACATGGTTGCCTAGTAACAAGTCATTAACTTACTGTACACACAACATGTGATTGCTTGAAGAATGAATGACAGCAGCAACATGTTTTATATCATTATGATATATATTTAACTTACCTTCTGATGTTAGAGTTAGACCTGGTTCAGATCAGAGAGGAAGCTGCCTGAAAAGATGACTGAAGATGAAATGGAGTTCATTAAGGATCAGTTCCACTTTATTCAGACTGAGGTTTTATTTGTGTAATTTGGTCATAACATTTTACTTATCACATGCTCCAACTGTGCACATCCTGGTTCACATATGCACTGAGGGATTATTACTGCTTTCTGTTTGTGTTTCTTTCCACATCTGAATTTATTTTTGCAGTGATGCTGTGTTCCAAGATCTTACTGTGATTACAGTAAGATCACATTACAGCCAAAACTACAAAATAATGAACCACAGTTAGTTTCTTATGTTCAATATGTGATGTTTGTTGAAGTGTGGTTGAATTAGTTTATTTGTCTCTAGGCTCAGTTTTAATTGTCCTGACATCATTGTGGGCATTTAGATGTAGGCTGTTAAGAGTGGAATCTTTAAGAAAGTTAAAGCTCACTTTGGCATCACAATATGATTAAAATTCAGATTTCACTTTAACATTGTGCACAGGCTTTAGTTTAAATATGAATTAAGTTTTGGCTTCTGTGAACAAATTCAGAATCACTGAAGACAATCATCATGTATCCATCCACCACATAGCAGCTTCATTCTGTACTGATGCATTTTACCAAACACATTTGTAGTTAATCACATCACTACAAATAATCACCTTTGGGGCCCCTGAGGGTCTGTGATAATCCAGACTGGCCCCTGCTCCTGGGCTCTGGTAACATCCTTGGTTCTAACTTTCTCTTCTTCTTCATTTGCTTCTAGCTGTTCAAACACCCCAAGTACATGTCCTGTAAGAGGATTGCAGTGTTCCTCAGCATGCATGATGAAGTACGCACTGAGGAAATCATCAAAGATGTGTTTAAAGCAGGTAAAAGCTGCTTCATCCCCAGATATGACAGCAAGAGCAGCCACATGGACATGTTGAAGCTCAACAGTCTGCACGACATGGAGACGCTTCCTCTGACATCCTGGAACATCCAACAGCCTGCTGACAATGATAACAGCAGAGAGGAAGCACTGGCTGGAGGTAACACACACACACACACACACACACACACACACACACACACTGTAGCTGGTTTCTATTTATTAATAAGGACAGATATTTACACAGACCATTATCACTGATTGTCTGCTCTCATTATCCAGGAGGTCTGGACCTGATCCTGATGCCAGGTCTAGGTTTTGACAGGTCAGGGAATCGTCTGGGACGGGGAAAGGGCTTCTATGACACCTACCTGGAGCGCTGCATCAAACACCCCAAAGGAAAGCCTTACACCATCGCCCTGGCCTACAAAGAGCAGCTCTGTCAGGACATCCCCGTCAATGAAAACGATGTGCTCATAGATGAAGTCCTGTATGAGGACAATGAGTAGCTGCTGGTCAATGAACTCCTAACTGGCTATATTTACATGCCAAAGCCAGTTAAAGCCGGTTCAGTTAGATGTTTAGAAATCCTCTCCTCCTTCTAACCTCAATGAATCATCCAATCTATGAATATATGTTCACTTATCACATGTCTCCTCCTCCACTGTGAAGTTCATTCTTAGTGTTTGTACAGTGGCGGCTTCAAGTTACCACATTACATTTGTTTAAGTTGCAGACTGGACCATGATTGGTTCCAAACTAGCTGTGATGTCACAAACCATGCTCCTAAGTATACACCTTGAACTCAGAGATTGAAGGTGAAAACAGCCTTTTAGTGCCAAGCACTCAACTGAGGGAACAGTAAGAACCAAATACAAACATGTTTGAAGAACTTTAACAAGACACACCTTACCTTTTTTTTGTTCTCCTGCACAGGTTTAGTAAAGTCATCATTCAGGGGTGAGCAGGACCTAGCAAAACTCACTGCCTTAGCTTGTGTCTCTGAAAAGGTGTTTGACTTTAATCTTTATACATTGTGATTCATCAACATAAAACATGCTGATTTGAAATATGAATTTCTAACATGATACAGTCTCTGAAATAATCTGTTGCATGGCATAATATATTTTATTATTCCGAAAAAAAATAAAAACTGGTGTTAAAAGTCATAATGTGGTCCTTTTTTTAACATTTACCACCAGAACCACCAGAGGGTGCAATTCAAAATGTGTACTATTAAATTATACATATATCATAGGAGATTGCTGTGGAACTTACTGTTCACATTTATTCTTCATAGAGGATGAATCTTTATGAATAATTCTCATTATTTTTTTGTACATTGGCACTGCAGAGTATGGAGCCCCTGCAAGCTGATGGTAATTATCTCAACTACTTTTGCATTAGGGTTTTACATTTGTATCATTGCAGCTATTAGTGTAGTGCAATAACTAGCAGAGATTAGTTAAAGTACACTGTGTTATGATCATCTGCTGCCAGAGCTGTGATTATGACTGTCATAACTTTTAATGGATCTAAAACTATATACAGTGTGTGTGTGTGTGTCTTTGTGTTTTGTATTGCAGATGCCTAGCAGGAGGGGAGAGAGGGGGGGTTAGCTGCTGGGAGCACCTGGGCCTGATGTTCCCAGTACTACAAGTGCACACCTCACAAGCTCTGGGATGAGAGAGAGAGGACAAAGGGGAAACTCCACTCACTGTTCTGACAATCATGCATACACACTAACACTACTGATTTACTGACTATTTTTTGACATTTGGCTTTGAATTAATTCAAATAAATTATGATTTCCTTGTTTTAACGTCTTGTGTCACCTTCCATGATTTGTCATGGTCTTGAGCTGATCTTAACATCCTATACTAAAGACAGAACAGTAGAATGTGCATTTGTCAACATTCAGACATATAGCATTTATCTTGAGATTAATTATTATTATTATTATTGTTGACGTGCAGCAGACACACTGTTGGATGCAGAGTGGTGTGTTTGGGGCTGTATGGTAACACTGGAAATGTGCACTTCCTGAAGAAAATGCATGTGAGAGCTTGAAGCTGTTACCTGCTGCTGCTGCTACAGGCTGAGGATAATGGATGTCTGAGAAGTTGAATCTTAAACATTCTCAGTTGGACAATTAATAAAAGTTTGGAATGTGGAATACAAATATAGAGTGACCAGAATGTGCCTACTGTAGTTCAGCGTCACACATAAAAAGAAAGCAGGAGATTCACCTATGGTTCAGTTTTCCCCACTTCAATATTTTCTCTCATAGTGCAGTGAACCTGATGAACCTCCTGAGACCCAAGCTTTTGTTTGGTATGCATTTTTAATTTCTCCTAGATATGTGGGATTAGTGGGACCTGATAAGTACCAAAGCTAGCATCATCCTCATATGGGCACAATGGATTTATTTTATTGTATAACACAATTAATTCACCAGTGTATAAAACTAATGTTGTTGTTGTAAATGTGAGGAAATAAATAAAGTCCTAATGCCCTTGAGGACTACCTGATTAGCAGTGTCATAGCTTGTTGCTAAGATTAGTCAAATTGGTATATCAGAATATCAAACTATAAATGTTATTAAGCAAAAATAAACAAGTTTCAACCATAAACTTTGATAAGGTTTTGTACCCAGTCCACTTTTATCTGGGGATCAGCTGTTGATTTACTTGGCCAAAATACTGTCATCCTGTTTCTACACTTATTTTTATACTGTAATGTGCGTTTTCTGCCACTAGGTGACACAAAAATGTATGTATGAATGAGGACAACAGGTCAGAGTTAAATAAAATGAACTATAAGGTCCAGAAAACCCAAAATGTAATGTCCCCATATGAGGATGCAGGGTCGCAGGAGGTTAATGTTGTTACTGAGAAGTTAGCTGCTGTCTCAGACAGCCTGTAAGAACTCTATAATAAGTTTGGGATTGTGTTCATGACACAAACCAAATCAGAGGTTGATGAACAGAACTCTGCTGTTACATTACAGATCAGAACACGCCTCCACCAAAACTGTCAGCTATTGTCAGTTACAGTCAATATTTCTACATTTCCACTGCATTAACACTGTATCTATGTATGCAGAGACAACCAAACATGCAGTCTTCTCTTCAAAGGTGTTCAGCAGAGAGGCTCAGATATGTTTTATCTAGGTATTATGTTTTCTGGTGCTTGTACAGTAAGAATGTAGCTGGCTCTCCAGGTACATTTGAATTTCATTTTTTTGACAGTTAGTTGTAAATTAACACATCATTCATGTGTGTTTTGACTCTTAAAGGCACCATGAAATGACACTCTTTCCTTGATTTGATATATTTCCAGACAGAATGTTGGGGCGGGGGCATATTGCAGGGAGGGATCATTCACAAGTGTAAACCAATAAGATTTAAATTCGGAACTAACACAATTGTATCTGATTGATAAGTTTTATTAGTTGAAATTTTAAGTTACACCCACTATTGCAAGATGTTGCCACCATTTAAGATATTCTGTTTTACAGGAAGTAGGAGTCATGTGAGGTCATTTCATGGTGACTTTAAAGATGAATGCTGTGTAGAACAAAACAGGCCTGAAATGTCGTTACATGTTATATCAAAATAACATTTATTTCAAAAGAAACACATGTGTGTGCTGTCCTGTGCTTCTGTGCACAGAGGACACACACACACACACTAGCTGAGTGGAGATGGAGGTTCCTGGCCGTGTCCAGGCTCTGTGGTCCTAACAGTCTATCCATACATACACATGACTGTTGAATCAAATCTTAAAAGTCATAGATCGTCATTTTAGATTAATATTTATATAAATACAATTTAATGACTGTTCTCAGTATCTGTCCATCAGCAGCACATTCATTTATGCTTAATACAGTAATACTGTACTTTACATGCAGACAAGAGGAAGAAATCAACTATCTTGATTTCCTTCTCATCTGATCAGCCTCTGTTACTCCTTTACTACTGATGAACAGGCCTTCAGCCGTCTGACGGGGCGTCACTGTCTTCATTGTCTGGTGCAGGTAGCCGTTATAGAAATCAGCTGCTGTCAGCTTCTTTTTCAGGAGCACTGTCTTGAAGCCCACCCACCCATCCTGCAACAGAGAACCCAGATCAACCACTGATCAGCTGAAGGAAAAAGAAGTGCAGTGCTGTTGTCACTTCATTCAAAACATTACAGGACAAGAAGCACGTTGTATTAAAAAGAGGAAGTTAGACCAGCAGAGTGATCAGTATGAATCGGTTGTACTGTGGAAATGTGCATTACAGCATGTCATGTTATTTTACACAGCTGACAACATTTACACACATTAAACCATCTGAACTCTACTGTTCAGGACATTTCACACATCAAGTGAAAATATGAATTGAAATGAATGAACATTATTTTATGTATCGCCCTTTTTGAAGAGAAATGTTGTCATGGTGATAGGGATGGATTATGGTGTTACAGGTGTACAGATTTAGGTTAACAGAGATGTACAGACCTTACACCTGACAGCCAGGGTGTTGGACTCCTTCAGATAGCTCACTGAGCCTGGGACTGGTTCCCTCCTTTCATCTGTACACATGTGAGTAACAGTTCAGGGTCATGGTGCTCAGGTTACACATTACTGGAGCACTAAACACAAAACTTTCTAAAACAAACTATGCAGCCACTGTCTTCATGGACAAAGGAACATGTGACTCAGTGCAGCAGGGTGGCTCACTGATGTTCTAATATGACACAGAGGAATAAGATATATCAGACTGTGGATAAACACACAATACTTATTAGTAGATCAGTTAAACGTTTGTTTGGTTCTACACATGAGCTCTGATGACAGTAACATCACAAACGTAGATGAGGTTCACATGCCCCAGTATTATGTCAGAGTAACCCAGCTAGCATACTCAATATTTTCAGAATCAAGATAAACTCTTCTATTTCTAATAGCAGAATCTAAACCTGATCAGAACTAGAAAAATGTGCATTAAATCAGATTGAAGCTAACTTACCTGATAATGAAATGTGACATTTTCCTACAAAATCAAGAAGCTTTATTGTGCTGCCCATCCATATGGTTCTTAAAGGTATCTGATGGCAGAGAGAGGGATCATTACAGTCATATTCAACAGAGTCTTGAATGGCTCACACTGAACAACAGTCCAGATCAGTCGTCATTACCCTGGATCCAATGGCACGATACAAACGATCAATTTGGTCACAAGTGTGTTCCTCCCACACCATCCAACTCATGGATTTGTGGATTTTGGGGGCTGTTGGAGGGAAAGAAGGTGTAAGTAGGAAAAAATCCTCTTGATATGTAACAGGACTGTGTCTTTGTAGTTCAGAGCTACATACCAAAAGTTGCACCTGTCTGACTCTGCTCCCTTTTATTTTCTATTCTCTCTGTCAGTGTCCTCAGCGTATCCATCAGCTGTGGTTTAGAGAATACAGCAACTATGTTAGCATTCTGTTAGTGAGAGGATGAGGCACCAGGAATGTTTAACTCACCAGATGTGCTCCTTTAGTGGCCAGGGTGGCTCCCAGCTCATCAGCAGTGCAGTTCTCAGGGACAGGATTGAGCTCCTGGGTGAGGATGGGACCCACATCAAACCTGGAGTATGAGGACATTTTCTTTTTGTTAGTATGAAGGAAAAAACAGGAAGAACAGTGGGAAGATTTCTCTCTGCTTACCTGTGAGGACAAATCTGCATGATGGTGACTCCTGTCATTGTGTCACCATGCATGATAGTGTGTAGGACAGGTGCTGGACCTCGCCACCGCGGCAACAGGCTGGGGTGAACGTTCAAGATCCCACTGAGATAAGACACACACACACACACACACACACACACACACACACACACTGCTGTCAATGACCCATTAAAACTCTGTGTGAAATAGACTCTGGCTTTAAATTAGAATTCAGACTTTTTCTACTAAACACATTAAATAGGTCAACTAACTACTACTACAGTCTACAGCTAGCCAGTTAGCCGAGCAAGCCGCTGAGCTAGCAGCTGAGTTAGCCGCAGAGCTAGCAGCTGAGAGCTCTCAGACATAGTGTCCATGTTTCTGGTAGAGGTGGTGACTTTGATTGACAGGTGACACTCCCATAGCATTTGGAAACAGAGGCAGAGGCTGACTTTTACATAACTTTGAAGCCTAATTTCATATATTTGGCGATTTTTTTAATCATTCTAATTTGGCAGGGTGGTTAACAACACAATTTTCTGTGGTATGTCAAACTCAGAACACATATTTATTCTTACTTTACGCGGAGTTTAAGGTTTTAAATGTTTTGTAAATATTTTAGGTTAATTAGCTGCTTCATGAGTATAAAATATAACCAAAAGTATACAGACACCACTTCTTATAAATCCTACAACCTGCACAAGCAGTCAGACACTTACACAGGTTCAAAAAAGTCAACACTACAGACAAGTAGAAAAGGTGACAGTTGAAGCAGGAAGTGGGTCTGCACACTGTGATGATGTTTGGGTTATTATTTAAACATGTGGCAGATCATGTGACCTAGTTCCAGAGCAGAGTAGAGCAGATAAACAGTCCACAGGTTACATCATTTATAGACAAACAAAAAAGCTCACTGTGGAAACTTGTTGATTAGTCTCTCTTGGAGTAAACAGCCAAAAGACACCACCACCCCAACATCAAAGGGTCCATGCAGATCACCCAGGGGCCAGCTGTGGAGCGGCAGCTGGTTCTGTTGAGCGAACCTCCTCACTGGGATGTCAGCAGACAAAGAAACAACTTCAAGGGACTCCACTATCCCTCCACAGGAATTCCTACAAACACAACATGTAGGTTAGCAGAGTAAAGATGAAGGTTTAAGGCTCAATATCATCTTGGAAAATGAAATAGTCAGGAAAACAAAATAAGCCAAACTTCTTAAATATCTAAACACAAGCAGGTGTACAAGAATTCTGTCAAAATAATCTAATTTTGGCAAAACCATGATTTCAACTTGAAACTAGCTGTTCACATATTACAAACTGAGGCCTGTGGCTGGTTCAAGCTCAAATAGTAACAGTGAAGACCAAACCTTCAGAGAGAAGCTTTACTCCAACTATATGAATGAAAACATTGGAGGTTTAGTGTGTGTATAAACCGATCTTTAACACTTGATGATTGAATACATATGTTACATGTTGAGATAACAGATGTTTTCCCAAACACTGAAGGTCCTGGTTCTTAACTGGAAGTCTTGACAGCTATAGAATAGATATTAAAGTTCTGCTACTGGTGTACAAATCACTGAATGGTTTAGGTCCAGAATATATGAATGACATGATAGTAGAATATAAACCCAGTAGAGCTCTGAGATCTACTAACTCAGATCAGATAGTTGAGCCCAGAGTTCAAACCTTTTATACAACTGGAACAAACTACCAGCAGAACTGAAATCAGCCCCAACTGTGAACATTTTTAAATCCAGGTTAAAAACACTTCTCTTCTTGGGTTTTATTTTTATTTCTAAAATTGCGTGTTTTTATGTTTTTTGTTTTCAATTCTTACTGTTAAATGTTTGTTTTATGTAAAGCACATTGAGTTGCCCCTGGGTGTGAAATGCACTATATAAATAAAGCTGCCTTGCCTTGATATGAATGAAAGTTATCTCATGTAATGTGATTGAAACTGACATGATGCAATCCACTGCAGAGAAAATGTGTCACTCTGATGGAGCTTTCAAAGAGAGCACAAACCCAACAATAGCTATAATTCAGTAGTTAGTGACAACTCATATGATGTGACTGCTGCCATCAACATGTGACATTTTAAAGTGATGCTGGTTTGTATGCTGGCTCAGTGGTGAGGTAACACACACACTGAGGCTGGACACAGGAAAGGAAACGTGTTCATATGAGCTGAAATGACATCTGAGTGACAGGAAAGGGTTTCCTCTCAACGGGAGTGACAGCTTTAGCCATAGCAACAATTGGTTAGTGAGATGTAATATGTTCCACTAATGTTATGATGCAGATCATCTCCTGACACTCTGCTGTAAGTACAGTGTGTAGTGTGTATGTATCAGCTGTGTTGATGATGTAACCCAACACACACTGCTCACAGTGATGTCCTGTACCTGGACTACACTGATCCCTCTCTCACAGTGATGTCCTGTACCTGGACTACACTGATCCCTCTCACACAGTAACACGCATGTCTACTAAAAGCATCACATGAGTTGATCAGCTGTTTTTAAATGACAGGAACAGTGTGTTTACTGCTGCAGGAGCCGCACCTGTCTGATGTGAGGAGTTTTAGAGACTCCACAGCGAACTGATCAGAGCCGAAGAACAGCAGCCTCCAGGGGGGAGCAGAGGAAGACCGCAGCCGCCTCCACAAAGCCAGAGGCCCGCAGTGCTGCAGGCGGCACAGGACGCTCCTGAAGGCAGTCCTCATGCTGACCGGAAGCTGCTTATTTCTCCTGAATGTGTGGACTTAACCAGTGGAGAGACTGTGTTTATATACTTCCATGCTCCAAACACACTGACACTTACACTTCTGTGGAGGCCGCCATGTTTCACACTGTATTTCTTCTTCTTCTATTGGCGGTTGGCAACCAGCTGTTAGGTGCGTTTACCGCCACCTACTGGACAGCAGTGTGGAACATGAGGTCCAAAAACCAAAAACCAAACAAAAAAACAAAACCCTGTACTGGTGTGAATGCAGACAGCTCGCACTGCTACAAGACAAGTGAAACTAAAACTCTTTCATGGCTAGAGAACAGTGAGACAAAGGTGTTTTTTTTGTGATACTTTAATGTTATATAAGGCAATACTAACTCAAAAAAAAAAAAAAACGTATCTTAGTAACTTTGTAGTTACTGCACTTTTACACAGAAGCGTTCATAAAGACATCTTTAGGCATTAGTGTAACAAGCTGATGTGTGAAGTCCTTGGCCAAGCATGAGAGAGATGTTAGTGGAAAAAAACAGATGGTTGAATGCAAGATTCTCATTGGTTCAGCACTGAAGCACCGAGCACAGATCAATGAACAAATATAAAGGAACTACTTAGATGAAAACAGGACCAGTCTGACTCCTATTTGGCTATTGTGTGTGTTCTCATATTCAGGGCTTTGGGGAGGAGGATCACATGTCTAGACAGGTAGAAAACCCTGCGCCTATTCAAATATCATCTAAGAAGGCACAATATTTCTGTAACAACACAAAACTCAAAGCAATATTAAAATCCCAGAAGCTCTGTAGAGAAGTGTGGGAGTCATCAGTCTGGTTGTGTTGACATCTGTCTGTGATGGTCCTGACTGCTGCTGCTGCTGATCTGAGGCTCTTGTTGTGAATACTCCTCAAGAAATCTGAGGTGGAATTTCTTCAGATTGTCCAGGAGGACTTCCAGCTTCTCTGGACTCGGTAGGATGGTCATCCTAGGAAACAAAAGACATGTCATGCTTGAATTTAGATAAAAAATAGCATTTTATTTAGACCAAGTGAGCTAAATTGATGAGATGATTGATTGATGGATTCATTGGAGGAGTGAAGGGAGTAAATCTATGATAAAAAAAGTGAAAAGAAGCTGTGTAGAATTCAACTTTGGTGAATGTTAACACAATTTCTCAATGTTTATTAACCCTGTAGGATTATTGCGGTTAGTAAGTAACCTTAAAAACTTTTCCTTTTAGCCAGAAATGTGATGAGTTATCTTCATGTGACTCAGAATATACAGTGTATATATAAAAAAGGAAATATTTCAACTTTCTAAAAAAACATTTGTGCAGCTGATATACATCATCATTCATGGAAAGAGTTATGTTCTCTGGTGTTATATAATGATGGACCATTATTATAGTGTGATTGCAAATATTATTTCTCCACCAACAAAAAGCATAAAAACTAAAGATTACACCGTTTCTGCTCTCTGAAAGCCTCATAAAACAATGACTTACCAATTTATGAATGACTGATGAGGTATATACATCAATGATTTGTGGTTCTAACTATGAGGGGAGACTGTGAAATGCACAAATATGAACTGTATGTGAGGGTTTAAAACTGTTAACAGCTAAATAAAGCAGAGTGCTTCATAGAGTCACCAGGCTGTTACACTGTGGCTTTATTCCTCTAACAATTCTTGGTAATGAAAGAATATTGAGATATATAAATCTAATAATAAACAGTTAATGTTCATATCTAACCTGAAGTGATAGGTTCCCTCCCTCTGGCCAAATCCACTTCCTGGAACCACACAGATCCCTGTTTCCTCCAGCAGTTTGAGACAGTACAACATGTCAGGAGCCATGGACAGAGACTGCAGCAGACACACAGACAGCAACAATACAGTTTCATTATTTTCATCTCATATCTTCTGTGATGTCAGTCCTAAAATGATGCTTCTGTTCTTTCTGGATGCAGACTGGACACATGTTCAGAGACATTCACATCAACTCGTCTTTATTCTGAAGTGTATTTTGACACAAGCTGGGAGACATGCAGTGGATAGCTACCTTTAAAAAGAGATGTTTGACTGATTGACAGTCTAATTAATTGTGGGCATGTGATGAAAAAAACACCTCTGGGATGGAACTTTGGAGAAACAATGTTTCAGTCTGCCAAACATATTGTAACACTGTTTAAAAGTGAAGTGAACCTAAAACTAATCTGATCAGGAACAGGTCAGTCAGACTCAGCAGAGATCTGGTTCTATCATCACTGAACTCACAACGCAATTAATCAAAACAATAACTTTAACCCAGATGAACTGCTAATCTATTTAATGAAACAGAGACATGCAGTGTGCAGTTTGATGTGCAGGATTTTAAAAACTGTGTTTAATGTGCATTTCTTCAGAAAAATAAACTTTCCCTCTTTCTTTTTAATATATCTGGAATTTCTTTATGGAGTGAGTAGTTTTATGTAAATATATATTTAAATAAGCCAACAAACTTTCTGTCATGATATTGAATACCTGAATTTCAACCCATGACCACTTTGTGTAACTGGATTATCAGACAGAAGCTTATTTCTAAGTGGCAACAACAGACTGCAGTGAGTTTCAGAATAAGAGGCAGAGACTCAGACAGATGAACACTAGAGGGCAGCATGAGTGGAATGTGTCTGGGATATAAATCAAAAATCTGAAAATGTAAGGCATTTAAATATTTGATGACAGTACTTGAGGACTTAATGCATGTGTACATGAATTGTGGTGTCAATGGGATAAAGTGTACATAACACATACTCAGTCTGTCTCTGTGTATTGTATCACTGTGTGTTTGATATATCTGTGAAGTGAAGTTCTGGAGTACACAGTAACAGACCTGGGCTTCCTTAATAGCTCTTGGTGGGATGAAGATCTGAGGGAAAGCGTACATGGCTCCTTGGACTGGATTGCACTTAATCCCAGGCACTGAGTTGAGGATTTGCTCTGTAAGCCTGGCCTTGTGAGCCAGGGCATCCAGGACTGAGCTCTTCTCCTGGACAACATAACACACAGTACACACAGGTTAGAACAGGTATACATAACATATACTCAACATACCACACAACAATAACTGGTATAAAATACAGTATATATGGCAGTGTTATTGTAGATTTGTCAATCATTGTGAAATGTGAATCCTACATCACCTGCTGGCTTCTAAAATAAGAGCTCTTACAGCAGCTTCTTCCCCCTAGCCATCAAGCTGTTGAATTCCCACTAAACCCCCCGCCCCCACACACACACACACTCACATTGGACTGTTCCATGGACTGTATAAGTTTATAAACTACTACTACTACAATATATTTATGCAAATGTGCAATGTATTTCTGTATTCTTTAAAAAAAAGGTTTTTAAGTTTTATTATTATTAATATACAGCATTTTTTTTTTTTGCACTACTTTTGAGCCATTGCAACGTAATCTGGTTCTGATGTGCACTGATTGGCATATAGACACACACCTTGGTAAACTGAGCATACGAGGGCTCGTGCAGTTGGGGAGGATTTACGATGACGTTCATGGCTGCCTGTCCAGAGACAGGAGGGCAGAGACGAACTGACAGCAGTTTGATCAGCTGAGTCTGCACCTGTGGATCCATGTTCAACACCTCCATGTAACCTCCACGGAAACCACACCTGGGTGAGAGACACAAACCAAGAGTAGTGTTCGCATAACATGGACTAAACAGTGTAATGATACATGTATTCATACCAAACCACTTAGTTCTTCAGTGAAATAAAACAATGATTGTTTGGCTCATATAGCAAACATATGTGATTCAGATCCACCGCTCTGTTACAGTCACTTACAGTTGGAAAAAAGAGTCCTGACTGAGTATAAACATAAACTGTGCTCACTGAACTGCACTACTGAATCCATTCATCAGTTCTTCATAAATATGCTGCACTTATCTTAAAATAATGTACTCATTGACTCTCTTACTATGAGTTAGATGAATAGATTGATATGGCTGCTCTGTTTGCTCAAAATGTGGAACTATTCCTCTAAAAGAACTGTTTTTATTTCATTGCTTTGTATTTGAGAACACGTAGGTTATAATCTTTTGGATAACAACAGAGCATTACTGAAATCTTGACATTTGTGAGCTGTATCAATACTCAACTGTTCCTCTTGCTGCTCAGCTTCACCTCAGAAATGTTTAATAAACGTTTTTTGTTAACCTCAGAATCGTCTCTGCTGACTTACCAGGAACACTGCAGGAACAGAGCTGACAATGTCAAGACACTGAAGTCTTATGATGAAATATTAAAACAGAAAATCTTCAATAAAGGCCTACCTCTAATAATACCCTAACTTACATACAAGCCTAATTCTCTTTTAGGTGGAGTTAGAAGTAAGTTAAGCAGTAATGAGATCAGGCTTTGAACTCAGGATACTCACTCTCCAGTGTAGCCCTTGGAGGTGGAGTGGAAGGAGACCAGCTCCACATTGTTGAAGTACTCTGTGCCCATGTCAAAGAGGACCTTCTTAAAGGAGTGGAACTGACAGTCTGAGGAGTACACATTGTCCTGGTAAACCTGTGAACACACCAGCCAGTGATGAAGACTGGTATAACACAAAACATCTGTCCAGTTACTGACACAAAACATCTGTCCAGTTACTGACACAAAACATCTGTCCAGTTACTGACACATGCAGTCGGTTTATAACCTATATGGGTTAAAAAGAGCTGATGGTATTCAATAGAAGGAACAGTGAGACTGGTTCTTAACAACACATTATTACAACCACTGATGGGAAAAAGAAAAATCTAACACTTTTAAGGGATAAACTAGATGAAAGTGATAATATTCCAATAGTTAAGAAGAAGAAAAACATTTGATCTGCACAAATGCACAATATTATATTATATTTAGGGCTGTCAGCGTTAACGCGTTAATCGCGATTAGATTAATGCAATCCATAACGTGTTAATTTTTTTTAAATCGCATTTTAATTTTGCAAGCCTTTTTGTCCCTTCTACTCACCCGTAGACGGCTCCTCTACCTGTAGCGCTATGCTTTGAAGTGGCCTCCTGCAGTAAACCTACCGCGGTGATGGAAAGTAAGAGAGCTACTGGACTTTTGAACGGCTTGTTTAACTTTAAAAAATTTCGAGACGGTTCAGTTGACAAGTCGACAGAGTGCGTCGAGTTTGAGTTAGCGCCTCCACGCTAAACACCCAGGTGCAGCCAAGCTAGCCTCAGCTCCACCAAAGTACCATTTTGGAGTGTGGGAGTCGCAGCAGAGCCCTGGGGCGCCGAAAAGGGGGGGGAAAGGAGACGGATTCTAGGGGCCCATGATTGAGGGGGGCCCAGAGAGGCCCCTAATGATGATGAAATTTATTTAGTTATTAACTAACATATAATCACACGTGTTTTATTTTCAATGTCCTGGTAACAATAACTTTATTTGTTTTGGAAACATCAACGCCTGCAGGGCCCCCCCCTTCACCCCCTCTATTTATGTAAAATGGTTCAGTCCGACTGGATCAGCTGCAGGTTTCATCAGTTCCCGGCTCTCCATGTGTCCTTATAGATTCTTAACCCCAAACTGCTCCTCATGGCTGCACCATCAGTGTATGAATGTGTGTGAATGGGTGAATGTAACATCACACATCTCTTATATTAGGACTTCATTATAGACATACATGTTTTGGCCTTTTATCTATAAATGTATCACTTAATCCCATAAATATATTTTTTAATTGATTTAATGAAGTGAGTCTGGTTTACATGGTAATCTTGATCGTGGAATTTTGCTTTACTCCTGAGATTACTGGATGAGTCTTACTTTCATGAGGACCATTTCTTCAGTAGAGTAATTCAAGGAAAAAACTATGTTTACAGTAATGTCTGTTTTAAATATGATGAATAATCAGGTCGTTCTTTCTCAAAAAGAGTCACATAAATTATTCTATTAAAACCAAAAACAAAATGTACCTCCGCTGTATTAGAGTGGAGGCAGAAATCTCAGAGACAATGATATTTTGAGATAATCTCAAAAACTGGACAAATAAAACCAAAACTGTTATTATGGAATCATACCACTAGAGGGAGGTGGAAAGTATGTCATTTGTAATTTGGGAGAATTCACAGACAACCCTCCACATGTGGCTCAATCTGAATCTGACTCAAGACACTGACATGGTTTGACAATTGAATCCAGTGTTCCAAAGTATTTATGAGCTGGCAGTGAAAGTTACCTCATCAGCCATGACGAACAGATTCTCTTCATAGGCGAAGTGAAGCACCTCCTCAATACACTTCTTACTCTGCACCTGACCTGGAGAACACACAGGGGATATCACAGATGGATGCAAGGAAATACCATGCTGGTGTCATGGCAACAAATGTGTTTTCATGTATATGTGTCCGGGTGCAAGATATTCAAAAATATGCCAACAAGTAATAGTGTTTGTCACAGCAAAGTATTGCATGATGATACATTTCAGACCTTAAAAACTGTGTAAAGTGAATTCAGACATTTTCTTAGGTGTAAAAAGCATTTCAACCATTTAGATTTGAATTGTGGAGCTAGGCTTCACAAACTGTGTTTCAAGATTTCTGTGTTCAGGATTTAGTGGGTGGGTCTGAATAAACCCGCCCCTGCTGCTGTAGAGGTATAAATACATTCAGCGCACACTACTACTACTACTACAGTCTACAGTTAGCCAGTTAGCTGAGTTAGCTGCTGAGCTAGCAGCCGAGCTAGCCGCCGGGCTAGCCGCTGAGTTAGCAGCAGAAAGCTCTCAGTCATAGCATCCATGTTTCTGGTAGAGGTGGTGACTTTGACTGACAGGTGACACTTGGTAGGGGGCGGGGTTTCAGCGAACTCGGTGGGCACTCCCACAGCGTTTGGTAGCGGAGAAAGAGGCTGATTTATACACAATTTTGAAGCCTAGTTTCATATATTTGGCGATTTTTTTAATCATTCAAATTTGGCAGGGTGGTTAACAACACACTTTTCTGTGGTATGTCAAACTCAGAACACATATTTATTCTTACTTTACACTGACTTTAACATAGACTGATAGTGACTCTGTCCCGGCCAATCATCACTCTGCTGAGCAGGAGCAGTGGAAGGAAGAGGGGGAAGCTAGCACTGATAATATAAAATAGCTATAGTATGTTTTCATGCAACTGGCATGGATATTTATTAATGAGGAAATGTCCCAAAAATGTTCTAGAATAAGCACAGACATGAAAAAGTGGTCAAAAGAAACAAAACCTGCAGGATTAGTTCAGTTTGGATAGTCTGTAAAAGCTTTAGGAACAGGTTAAGCAGGAATTAACATAGCTGATTGGTAATCACAGACACTTCATTCATAAAACAAGGAAGTACTTTAGTTTTGATATCAAGACAAGACGTGGGCATTCTGATTTTAATGCATGCAGTTGAAAAGTGTTCCTACTATTTGGTCCACTTTATTAACAAACATGAGGGCAACAAAACACTGGGAACACTTTTCATTGTAATGCACTGCCATACACCACCACCACCACCCACTACACCCACACACACCCTACCAGTGGGGTTTCCAGGGTTGATGATGCAGAGGACTCTGGGCTGGCAGTGCTGTTTGGCTGTCAGATAAGCTCGCTGCAGTTCTTCAGTGTCTAGCGCCCAACAGTTGGCCTCATCCAAGTAATAGTTGATCTGCACTGCTCCCAGCTCTGAGATGGCAGCAGAGTAGAGTGGGTACTGAGGGATGGGAATCATCACGCCTGTCCTGGAGCTGTCCTGACCCGACACCAGCAGCTTCAGGATGCTCTACAAAACAACACATATGACTCATGTGGTTCATTTCTTTCAAGAAGCTGCTCCCTCCTATCAGACTCACAAACTGTTGACCTAATCAGACGTATGCTAACTAGGGGTGTGACGAGATCGTGTATCACGAGATCTCGCGAGATGAAAACGCGACGATATATCTCCTTTAAGACGATTGGTTTTCTATCGCTCATTCGCTCGTCATGTCTTCTTTTTATAATGTCACGTGTGGATCATTAACCTTGTTGCAGCTTCTACCTGCTGAGAAGATCTCAGTCAGATGTATGAGATGAGGAGAGGGGCAGCAGTAAGTTGGCCGCAGGTCTCTACACTGAGAGCCTGAAGTAGGAGGAGCGGAGGAATCTAGCGTAGCTGTGGAAGCCTAATGCTGCCAAAAGTAAAATGAGTCACACTACCAAATTATAACACAATTTATATATTGTTCTACTTGTGTATTTATGTGATACAGCATTTGTGCAATTTACTTTTATTTCTGTTTTTTATTAGCAATATATTATAATTTTTGATAATTGGATTCTTTATTTAATTTATATTTATATTAGAATTGTTTCTACTCTTTAATTTACTTTTTAGTAGTTGTGATTGTATCTAACCTTTGTATTTATGGTTGTTATTTCCATAAATACCAAAATTATCCATCTATAAAATACCTATATGAGGAAACCTTTTACAGTGCTGCATACTGCATATGATAATTATATATTTAGAAAGTAGAACTAAAGTGATTAATTACAAGATGATTAGTTAAAACATTTCAATTCAATTTCCATTTTGTGAATTTCAAATAATTTATTTCCTCATTGAAGTTTTCTTAAAAATATAATTAAAATCTCGTCTCGTCTCGATCTCGTGAACCCAATATTGTGTCTTGTCTCGTCTCGTGAGCGGAGTGTATCATCACACCCCTAATGCTAACACAACTACATTTTGTCTATTTTAGAAATCACACCACACACATTTCAGTACTCCATGGATCACTAAGAGTAAAGGTGGAGGGAGAGTGTGGTCCTCCCCTTTCAGAGCACACATTCAGATTCAGATTCAGTTTCAGATCAGTTTAGTTCAGTTCAGTTCAGATTCACTTTAATGGTCATTCTCATGCATTTGCATACATAAAAATGAAATAATGTTTTGCTTAAAATAAAACCAAGACAATAAATAAAAGGAGGATACAAGGCAAGACATTGTGAGATTTTCTAAAATAAGTATTATAAATAAATAAGCTAAAAATCAATAAATAAGCTACAGTAATAATCAAATAACAATAAAGTGACTTCTCTAAAAGTGCTTCACTTCAGTCATTTCAGTGGCAGTTCATTTATTTTTCAAGTTCAGAAGCCTGACTGCTTGGGGGAATAAAACTGTTGAACTGAAATCAGCACCACTTCCCTCGCCACCCAAAATATACAATGGTAATATATTGAGTGGCTGCTCAAATCTGGACATTCACTGCTCATTTGGCTGGTAGACAAGATTTCTCCCACTTTAGTAGAAGTTCAATCACTTTATGACAAGCCCCTTGCTTGTTGGTCAGCTCTCTGCTACCTCTCTCATCATCCCAGCAGCAGTGTTTCATACCATGATGCCATCACTGGCTCCTGTGGTGAGGTAGATGTTGTTCCAATCAGCAGGAACACCCTGGTCTCTGTGTGTGATGTGTTCAGCTATGTCCTGACGGATACACTCCACCCCCTGACTGGCACTGTATGAGCCTGAAGCAAAAACACACAACATGCAATATACACATACAATAGTTTTCACATGAAATAATAACAACCAGAAATAGGAATTATAGTTCATATCAAATTGTAGACATCATGTTTTACATCCAGTAGATGGCAGAATTCAAGGGTAATTACCTGCATCATGCCACTTATCAACTTAACTAACAAATGTACTGTTGTGTTATATCATCAAACCAATCCTCTTAAACACTCTTCTATAGCTCACACACACACACACACACACACACACACACACACACACACACACACACACACACACACACACACACACACACACACACACACATATACCCAGACTCTGTCCACCACAGTCTTTAAGGATGCGCCTGGCTCGCTGTTTGGCATCATCAGGGAAAGAAGGACTATCCAGCAGTTCTGGGAAACAACACAGAGCCACCACCTGCAGAAAGGCCCAATATATGATCAGTTCATATTAACCCTTACTGCACCAATTCACATTCAGAAATTCCCCATCAGTTATTAATACATGTTTGTTTAGTCTCATGGAAAAAAGACATTAACAATCACTATTTTATTGTCCAGGAGAACATTTGATAGAATATGATGAATACAGCATGCTTTGTTTTCATAAACATATATATACACTTGTATCATTTGCATATATAAAAATGTGTATCAGCTGCACAGAATTAAAAAGAAAAAAAGATGCATTTTATTCCCCTTTTTGTATACTGTGTGTCACATTAGGACACTGGCTCAAAGAAATGTGTAAAAGGTTTTTTTATAGCTCTCAAATATAAAAATGGGTCAAACTTGACCCTGAGCCAGGGATTAAAAAATCTTCTGACTGAAATTTTTATAAACACCATCTACCTTTTCATAGAAACCTTTTTACGGTTACTTTAGGTTAAACAAGGTGGAGACAGCTGAGAAAACGGCAAATTGTTCTCCTGATGAACAAGATTATATTTCACCCACTAACCCTTGCTGCTCTTTTCTAAATGAAACCGAAAAGATTACAGGAATTAATAAGGTATATTGTGGTCTGTATAACCACAGTGGGGGTTGGAGGTCTAAATGTTCAGAAATCGTTTGTGTTTTATTTTAGCACCTTATGGGCTTTACTCGTGCTTGTAGCAAGACATCTGTCACGTTTGAAATCAATCAGATGAATGGTTCGAGAGATAATATGCAAATAACAGACAATCAGACAACCGGACAAACAGACAGACAGACGTTCCTGTCATTTATAGATAGATGTAGGGTATCACGTTATATATTATTATTATACCTCTGTAATTCTAACCGGATCTGCATTGATCTCATATATGGGCCTTTCAGCAGTCAAATTGACGGAAATCCGTCATAGCGACGGAGAACTTTAATGCCTGCCCTGAGCAGTATACAAGGGTTAAGACAAGTTCCTTTCAACAGTAATGAAAGAGAAAATTGAATGTGAAACTTTGCATTTCCATGTTTAAATGTCAGACCAAGTGCTGAAACCGTGAAACCGTTCCTGCTGATGTATATGATGGAGAATCTACAGCTGCAGTTTGCTCTCTCTCTCAGAGATATGAATCTACCATACAACTAACTGCTCTTCATGTAGGCAGACAGTGACAAGAGGACAAGAGGGCAGGAGGACAGGAGGAGGTGTTGCTGTCTCACTGAGGTGAAGGAACACATTTCTCCTCCTGAGCTGATGGCAAGTCATACCATCTGTCACAAGGACTTTATTTGCTATGGTTGTGGTTGTTTGCATACCATCATGTGTCCTGGTAGGTTATGATACGATGGGCGTTTCCACAGCCACACAAAGGAAACACACTGGTTTTATTACGCTGACTGCTCACTGAAAACTCCTTCCTGTCCTGGTCGAGCCAAAACATGCAGCTGAGGGTGGAGTTTGGCTCAATGCAGAAGTCCAAACCAAATACCAGAACAAGAGCTCTGACACAATGAGGTGGATCACTTTCTTTGTGTTGAGTTTTAGTCAGTGTCTTCACTCTGCAGGGCTCAACATTAATGGTTTGTCTGTCTGACTTTTTTTAACATTATCAACAGAAATATCAATGATTTGCTTGCACTGTTGAGAAGCTTACTAATCCCTCCACACAGTTAACTCCTAACCTTTTATCTCTCACCAAGTATACTGAGTTTCTATCTTCTTTTAGTGAAAGAAATATCATCAGACTTGCTATAAATTCCTCCGCACTGAACAATGGAATTAGACCACAAAAGTAACTGAGCCAGACTGTCAATGCTAAACCTCCTGAGGATGTGGGGAAGCATCTGAATTCTTCTACTGCTGTTCTAACATCGTGCCAACCAGCTGACAAATTAACAGCTCATTCCCCAACAGGTATCTTTCCAAAATCACTGAAAACTGTAGTTGTTAAGCCTCTTCTAAAGACTTATCCCTAATCTTCCCTTTTTAGGAAAGTTGATTGTTGGACATTTTTCAGCCTGGCTTCAGACTCCACAGCACTGAGACTATGTCTGCGTTCACACTGCAGTTAAAAGTGACCTGAATCAGTGAACAGCCCAAGTCACATTGAATCTGATTCAGGCCACTTTCAAATGTGCTACTGAATCTGATACATATCGGATTTATTTGAATGCGACCGCAATCTGAACAGTCAGGACGTTATTCTGGAGCAACACACATTAAACAGACATTAAACAGACTATATAGAGGCTGCACTCCACTGGAGCTAATTTCGTCCAAACGACTCCAAATGACACCAAAGTTGTCTGGGTGAGTAAATGGTCATATTTTATGCTAGAAATAAGGTCCAGGTTGTAAAAAATGGTGATTATCCTTTAAAGGTAAGGTAAGAGGGGAAGGGTTAACTTTATTGATTTCTCTAGGGGGAAATTCAAAATTGACACAACAGTATTCTTGTAATTGTAAAGGGATATAAAATAAAATGAAAACGACTTACACTAAATAATCTCTAAATACTACATTCAGTAAACAATAAAAAACCTGCAGTGTTCCTGGGATTAAACAGTAAGGACAGCCTCAGTCTTTTTAGTGGGAGGTACTGGGAGCTACTGGGAGGTACTGGGAGCTACTGGGAGGTACTGGGAGCTACTGGGAGATACTGGGAGATACTAGGAGGTACTGGGAGCTGTGACAGCCATATCATGGATCATGGTTGTGGACCTCTTGTTGCTGTGGTCCTGCTTGACACCCATGTCAGCTGCTATAATTATTATTTATAATTCTATTGTTGTTATTGCTGTTGTTTCTCTGTGCCTTTCTCTGTCAACCCAACCACTCAAAGCAGATGATCTTCCACCTAGAGTCCACCTAGAGTCCAGCTAGAGTCTTCCTAGAGTCCAGGGCTGCATGACACTTCTTCCCTTTATCCCCTTTGTCCTTGCTTCTCTCTTTGAAAAGTGCCATGAGATGTGATTTGGCGCTATATATAAATAAAGATTAAATAAATACAATTGAATGAAGTGTGCTGTGAAGTTCTGGAGATGTTGTTAATGATGGATTTGACATTGATACAGTTTTAGAGAGCTGTTCAGATCAGGTTTTGTTCTTCAATGCCTAAATGTAAGTGTCAGTGCTCTGGCCTGATCGGTATGAAGTCCTTGGTGTTATAGTAAGAGTTGAGTTGCAAATGTTGCTCACGAAATGAACTGCTTTACACCAGTATACTGTCCAACCAGAGCGGAGTATATAATTAGGTGCTTACCCTTTACACACACAAGCTTCAGGCTTTTACTGTGAGCCTATTAACATTGTTAACTACATTTATTTTAGATTTAGGATTTGTGAACCATCTCAGAATTGTAGAAAAATGTTGATTCTGATGTGAATTATTTCCACTAATACCAAACCTAAAGACATAAAGACTGCACACAAATAGTCTATTTTGTGAAGCTAGTATAGTACGAGTAAGATGCAGGACTCCTCAACATCACCCTGTTTCAGTCAGTCTCTGTATCTGTATCTGTCTACTCTGCACATTCATTGAATGTTTATGAAATGTTTCCTAAATCATCCAGAAAGCTGTAGGTAAAACAGTAGGTCTGTTCTTACCTGACGGAGGAAAGTGATTGGCTGCTGGCCCATGGCATGAGCATCCCCAATGTTGGCTTTGATGACTTCAGTGAAAGGCTGTTTGACTCCCTGAAGAGAAAAAGAAACACATCCTCATCAGTACATCAAGCTCATTTAAGGCTTTTCATACTAAATATAATAGAGAAAAACACTTGGATTATATTTGGTCATGATTCATGAAGTGTGTGCTGGGTGAACAGCAGTCAGGTAAAGTGGAAACACAGGCTTGTATGTTTTATTTATTTTAATTCATTCAAGAATAAAATAGATTTATAAGCACTTCAACATTTTATCTGAGGACAGATACCATTTCTCCCATTACTAAGCAGACTTACAGCTTATATTTATAATCCTTTGGCTAAAAATGACTTGCATGAATGTGTATGTTCTGTGGCTCTTTAGAGATGTTCTTTATTCTTTATTCACTCACAAAAACAGTGGCAGCTTCATTTATGGTTGAGTGGAAGTTCTGCTGCTGTAGTCTGTTACTGACACAAGATCTGATCTGTTCTGCTTCAGCAGGCTGAAGTTGCATGAGTGTTAGAATTCATATATCATGTCAAACAACAATTTATTATTGTCTATATAGTAGATTTAGACTGAAGAGATGATGCAACCTGCATGTGCTTGTGGGCGCACGTGTGTGTGTGTGTGTGTGTGTGTGTGTGTGAAAATAAATCAGCTTTTTATAGCCTCCCATGGACAGCCAGAGCGCGGGGCGGTAGTAAACGGAATCCGTCAGCTGTTGAAGACATCCGTCGATACAAACAGCACAGATTCATTATCTGCTTTAATTAAAATAAAATAATAATCGTTTTTTTAATCCACTGTGCTCGTACTGTTAGCTAGAGCTACTAACCTGCTGCAGACCTCTCTCCAGGTCCCCCGCCTTGATAACGATGGGGCCCCTCACTGCATACTCCACCGCTTTCACCTGCGGGTTTAAGGTTTCCATGGTCAGGGTTCGCTCTCTCATCCTGGATGGGTCCCCTGCCTCCACAGGGACCTCTGCTGTGCTGAACTGTTTCAGTCCACACTGCAGCGGAGGCCCCTGCGTTTTAAGTCGCGTATGCTGCCGGAGACATGAAGAGAGCGTCTTGGTCTTGTGGAGAACAGAAGAGCGATGGACTATGTGATGAAGACGAAACATGTTTCCTGTGAATGTGTTCGATGATTCACCAGTCAAAATAACATTGCTTCATAATCCCACTATTCCGGTTATGTGGCCATCACAGTGAGAGAAACGCGGCAGCATGACGCATCTTCCGCTAACTTGCTCTTCTTTGTCAGGCTGTGAAGGCTTGAATGTAACCGGTGCCACGGATGGATGAAGTACTAGAAACGCTGTGTAAAGCTCAGCCTGCAGCCAGGCTCTCCTAGTGGTCACTCGCGGTATTGTAGCGAATAATCTCCCTGCCCAAAAAGCGTTCCCCCATAGAGCACCATTATAAAAGCATTGCTGCCAACACTCCCGTTTTTCCCGGGTTTCTCCCATATTTTAGACTCACGCCCCCCGCTTTGTCTTTTCTTTCTAAATTTGTAATTTACAAGCCCCAAATTTGTTTGTTAAAAATAATAATAATAATGAGAAGTGCACAACAACAAAGGCTTTATTTTGAAAGTTTAGACCGGAAGCCGCCGCCGCCGCTCCGTTAGTTTGACATACAGTCTATGGCTGAAACACACGACGAAATGTTTTTAACTGTAAATAAAAGTGCACATTTTCCCGCCGCACATTTTCTGCTGTGTGTTGCGTTAAGCAGCGGATAAAAGGCGGCTGAAGAATTAATTAAGCCGAATTCAAAAGATTAAATGACAAAAGTTTTGTTTTTGTTTTGTTTTTACCACAGTATTAAACTGTGATGTTCATGTTTTGTTGTAATAAAAATAAAAACATGAATAAATAAACCCCAAATGAGATAAACACAAATAATAATCTCTCCCCCCCCCCCCCCCCCCACAAAAATCTCCCGGATTTTATTACTCAAATCTTGGCAGGTATGATAAAAGAGATGTCTGTAAAACTGCTGACAGAACACCTCGAACTGAAAACAAGCTCAGTTATGACTCTTTTTATTATTAAAGTTTCAGGTTGTATATTTGTAAAACTGTCCTCGAGCCAGTATTACTGTCCTCGAGCCTCGAATGTTTTTTAGATCTGTGATGTCATTATGACTATAGGCCGAGCAGGAAGTCGCAGGCAGAGCACACACACACACACACACACACACACACACACTATGGAAGTGAATCGTGAGCAATATTTAACCAAAAGTTTACTGAATGTGAACAGTAAGAAAATGTAAAAAGTCAAACCACAAACAAACCTGGAATAGTATAGCCTGAGTAAACCCATGGTCTCGCGCAAGATGGCGACTGTAGCAGACGTGTTGTGCTAACCTCTGCAGCATTAATCGAGTATCTGATGGTAATTTGACAAGGCCAATGGTTTGAACGGCTTGTTAAACGGCTAGACATCAACCAAACAAGGATAGAAGAGTTTTGATGGCAGGTTGAAAACTCTAACGACCTACGGACATTAACTCTCCGACACGTGCGACAACTAAGTTACAAGCTAGCCTACGAAGCTAATATCAACACTGCACCAGCAGCCACGTGCACACATAGGGCCCTAGGGGTGCTTGAGCCCCTGCCCTTTTTGCCTCGTATTAAAAAGTGCCCTCTGTGTGTGTGTGTGTGTGTGTGTGTGTGTGTGTGTTTTTAAATAACATTAATTCATTCCTTTTAGGGGAAAAAAACAAACAAACAAACAAACGGCGGTACAAAAGCTCCAAGGTATTTTACTGTAGCAGTAGTAGGACTACTATTCCCAGGATGCTTAGCTCCCACTAGTGTTGTGTCGTTCGCGAACGTGTCGTTCGCGAACGTTCAGTAAATGTACTGCTAACATTAGCGCTGTGTTGCTAACATCAGTGTAGCATCATGTTATGTTATTTTACTGTGCACAGAGGACACTTTCACTGTGTAATATTTTTAGTGCATGTATAAGCAGCGCTGCGTCTCCCGCGAATGATTGTATAATATAGTCCTTGAACGCACCGTCCCTCAGTAAGTGAACGTGAACCTCAGGGCTGAATCATGAACTGAATGACGGATTATTTGGCTGTTTATCAGTTCAGGGAGTTGGAGAGCACTGAACGATTCGGTGAACGAATCTTTTGAACGAATCATTTTAATGAACGGATTCTAAAGATTCAGTACAGTAAAAAGAACTGCCGTTCCCATCACTAGCTCCCACAATGCAATGCGTGTAATGTGCTCTACCTGGTTCACAGTAAACAGAGATGCGACTCGAAGCAACACATCGGTGTCCCGTGTTATTATTATACATGGTATCAGAAGTGGTGAACTGTAGTCTCGGCGGTAGTTTCAGTATAGAGCGTTAGCTGGCGAACACAAAAGTTTCGTGCCGTTTAAACCGGAACTGACCGCTACGAAGATGACGGCAGAGCCCCGAGCGGAGCGCTAGCTCGTTAGCACCAGGCGGGGAGTTCCTATCCTCTGAAAAGAAGCCAATGCGGAAGTAACTTAGAGCTGCATTCTATCAAAAGGCCACCAGGGGGCGATCGTTTTGTGTTCAAAAAGACTTCCGGCTCTATACAGGTCAATGGAGAATTCACCAACTTCTCACTTGATTTCTAACCTCAGTAAACGTTTTCAAAATGTGTTTATGGTCTCAATCGCTAGTTTAAAGCCTTCTTCAATGCAGTATGATGTTCATTTGTGAAATTTTGGCCTCTCTGATTTTATATTTGACAATAAAGCAGGCTAGGTGGCTACGTTGTGATTGACAGGGTGATTGACCAATGTCCTTGAGATCCAGCCTCGCAACCAATCGCAGCCTCCCCGCTCCGCCGTTAGCCCCGCCCATACTTTCGTCCATGACTCCGCCTCATGCCCATATAAGTAGAATCCGTGTTCTTTTTTTCCCAGCATGCACCTGAAATTTTCAAGATGGTGCTGCCTAGATTCGATACTATTGGCTTCCGAGCAGCAGTCCACAAACCAATGGGTGACGTCACGGATGTTACGTCCATTTCTTATATACAGTCTATGGTTAGCACCAGCACACTGGTGAGTGAGTCGAGAGAGACGGCGCACCGAGGACCTGGAGTCCGAACGTGAAAGGAAGAGGGAATCAACGCGCAGATGGCGACAGCTGTACAACTAACATCCCCAGACCCGTTCGACTTTTCAATCCCAGCAGAATGGCCGCGGTGGATCCGCAGGTTTGAGAGATTTCGCAAAGCAACGGCTCTTGATGAAAAGGAGGAAGAATATCAGGTGAATTCACTCCTGTATGCAATGGGTGACGCAGCGGATGATGTGCTAGCAGTTTTACCATTGACTGATGCAGATAAAAAGAAATATGAGGCTGTGAAAGCAGCATTTGAGCAGCATTACATCGGAAAACACAACATTATATTCGAGAGAGCACAGTTCAACAACAGACGTCAGCATGACGGAGAGACTGTGGAGGCTTATATCACAACAGTGCACAAACTTGCTGAAAATTGTGGCTTTGGGGTACTGAAAGAGGAGCTCATAAGGGACAGAATCGTAGTTGGGATAAGGTACAAAAGACTGTCTGAACAGCTACAAATGGACTCTGACCTGACACTTGCTAAAGCCATACAAAAAGTCAGACAAAGTGAAACAGTAAAGAAACAGCAGACTATACTCCACAGTGAAATAATGGGGGACAACAAAGCAAACATGGACGCCATCATCAATACCAAGAAAAAAGAGAGGAAACAGAAATGGCAACAAAAACAAAAGCCAAATAATTAGACGCAGGGAGAGTGTGGCAGGTGTGGCTGTAAACAAAAACATACATGAAAAGACTGTCCAGCGAGAGATGCAGAATGTCGGAAATGTAGGAAAAAAGGACATTTTGCTGCAGTATGAAGCTCAGGAGATGCAGTAGTTCTGCGCGAAGTCATAGAAATTCAGGGCGACACAGACACTGACGACTATTATTTTCTAGGAGACATAGGAACTGACACATCAGAACCATGGATGGAAAGAATCCGGATAAATGGGGAGAATGTTGAGTTTGAGCTAGACTGTGGGGCAGATATAACATCAATACCTGAGAGATAGTACAAGCCAGAGAGAGACGGGAAACTACATGAGCCTAAAAAGAGACTGCTATGGCCCACTTAAGGTAAAAGGCTCAGGGATTAAAGTTTTCCGGCCCCGTGCCGGAATTCCGGCGTGCGGCGCTTGACTGCGGGCGCGTCAAAACAAAATAAATAAAATAATATATTTTTTAAATGTGAAAGAGAGTGTAATCGTTCGTCTGCCAATGATATGAGAGAAGCACAACTCTCCCGCTCTGAAACTAACATTATTATCCAATCAGAGGTGAAATAAGGCGGGTCTTGAGGAAACGTGCCTCCACCAAGTTACGTATGAAGCCTAATCGCCAGAGAGAGAGAGAGACGTTGCATGGAGTGGAAAGATGGCTCAGTTCATGACTCCAGGGGAAAATGCCCTGATAATCGACCAAGGGTTGAAAAATAAATGGCGTTGGGCATGGCTAGATGAGCTAGGGAAGGACGGCAAGCCGTTTAGTAGTTGGTGCAAAAAGATGAGAGAGCCAGGTGCCTGTTTCTGCACGCTGTGCTCCAGAAAGATTAAACGCATCCAGCGGCAACATTTTTTTATTATTACTATTTATTTTAAAGAAAGTTCAAAGTTATTGAAATGGTGAAACCGTTTTAAATCTAACTATCTGATTTAACTACCGTAAATTCCGGACTATAAACTGTACAATGACAGAACGAGGTAGATTACTCCAGTAAAAGTAAGACTTAGTTTAATGACTTAGAAGTCGTCAAATGACTTACTTTAACGAATTTCGTTAGTTTATATAATGCAGATTCATAAAATATTACTTTTATGAGGGTCACAGTCACAGACAATAAACTTAGCATATGATAATTGTGGTAGCAGCGGTGCAGCAGATGTAATGAAGTCCACGCAGCACGCTGGATGCAAACTAATATTAAGCCTATAGCCTATTCATTATAATGTCCATGGACATAAATTGAGTTCTTTTGCCTTAATAATGACAAAATAATACACAAAAAATGGTCGGATTGGGAACCCATATGAATAATGTCTCCACATTGCATTTAGTGTTGTTTGAAATGACCAGGGCTCAGCTAATGTTGCCTTTTAAAACATCGTTGATTTCCCGGGATTCCCGGGAAAATTGCCTCCCTCAAGCAGGGTACACTTGCACTCACACTAGCCAGATAATCCGGACTGTAGGGGGCAAACGTGCTTGGGCATGGTATGATTGCCTAGTGCGCCCTAAATGTGTGTAGTCAGAGGAGGGGGGGGGGGGGGGGGGTTGCGTGATGGCTGTCAGGCATCGCCGATCGGACCAACCCTCGCTAATATCTCATGTTACAACGTGGGACACCTGCGGCTTAAAATCCGGTGCGGCTTGTACAAGTACAAAATTGATTTTCTTTCTAAAATTAGAGCATGCAGCTCCGGAATTTACGGAAATTGTACCTGATTTGTTACTACTTCATGTAGAAGTTGATATTTTTTATGTTATTTATAGACTTGATTTTCGAACGTCTAATTTCTTAGTATTTAATTTGCCACTATTTATTTTAAAGAAAGTTCAAATATGTTGAAACTGTTGAATTAAAACTCTTTAAAAAGAGAATCATTGTCCTTTTTTGAATACCTTAAATTAAATGGTTGCAAATAAATCTTATTCTTCAAATGCCTGCCTTCCAATTTCACATATCCTTATAACATGTCACCTTGTGATTGTAGGCCATTTTTTAACCTGTCAAAGACAAAGATTAGCAGCGAAACTTGATATCAAAAGAAATGCTACATGTAGCATATTGTAGTGTGTTGGACTACTATTGCCACCTATTGGCCTTTCTTGGTGTTGCAGTTTAGTCAATCATTTTGACCTTGCGAATGTGTACACGCCACAGATTACCACCAACATCAAAAACACGGCCTGTGTCGTGTGCAAACACTCCAAAAAGTAAACCGGTTTCCAATCGATCAACCAACGTAGTGGCGTGTAGAGTCAAGTGCACAAGTCTAAAAAAGTTCAGGCTCAGGATTTTTTTTTGCTTTAATCCCTGAAGGCTGCTTCAAAGCAAACATGGCAGCAAAAGGGCGCACCACCTCTCAGTACATCTACATAGTGTCAGGACTAGAACATGCACTTCTGAGTAGACCAGCTTGTAGAGAGAGTAGATGCTGTCATGGAAACAGAGACAGACTTTAGAGCAGCCTATCCAGATGTTTTCCAGGGACTAGGCAAATTAAAAGAGCCTTACCACATAGAGCTTGACCAAGATGCCACACCAGTTGCTCTCTCCGCACCCAGAAGGGTCCCCTTGCCACTCAGAGAAGCAGTGCGGGCAGAGTTGAACAGAATGGAAGACATGGGAGTTATCTCTAAGGTCACGGAGCCGACTGAATGGTGTTCAGGAATGGTTTTCGTTCCCAAACCAGGAAAGAAACCACCGAGGATCTGTGTGGATCTCACACCCCTGAATTCAGTCGTGAAAAGAGAGCTGTGGACCAAACACTGGCCATGATGAAAAATGCCAAAGTTTTCACCAAACTTGACGCTCGATTTGGATTTTGGCAGATTCCTCTCACGCCAGAATCACGGCCCCTCACGACCTTCATCACTCCTTTCGGGAGATACCAATTCAACCGACTCCCTTTTGGTATTGCATCCGCTCCGGAACATTTTCAGAGGAGAATGTCAGAGATGTTGGAGGGTTGCGATGGAGTGCTCTGTCATGCAGATGACGTCCTCGTGTATGGCAGGGACAGGCAGGAGCACGACCAAAGGTTACACCACGCGCTTAAGAAGATACGACAGGAGGGTCTCACGCTGAATGAGAAATGTGAATTTGCAAGAGAAGAAGTCATGTTTCTGCAAAAGGCATCGAGCCAGACCCAAATAAAGTAAAGTGTATCCAGCAGTTGCCACAGCCCACAGGCGTGGAGGACGTGCAGCGCCTCATGGGCATGGAAAATTACCTTGCCAAATTCTTGCCGCAGCTAGCCACAATAACCACACCGCTAAAAGAACTGCAGAAAGAGAGGAACGAATGGATATGGACAGAGCCCCAGGAAACAGCCTTTCAGAGATTGAAACAAATACTGAGCTCTCCAGATGTGTTAGCCCAGTATTCAAACACTGCTGACACAAAGGTTGCTGCTGTAGCGGATTATGTATCTTAAAGATATTGAAAATAGCTCTCGTAATAAGGGGCACCACCTTGGTATGAAGGAAAAGATTTTTTTACTTAATTGGTTGTTTGATTAGCCAATTAATAAATCAATAAATCATAATAATTAATAAATCAATACATTTCTGAATCAGTCAAATATCTAAAGTTCGTGGCTTTATGGTTCAATAGATCCCCTGTATCACTTCAAAGAATAGACATACACCATTGATTGAGTTTTATGGGTTTTATTAACTACACACTACAAATAAATGATGGATAAATGAATGTGATGATACAATACAATATGAATTCAAGAGATTACTTGATATAGCGACATGAATGAAAGATGATGGTGAATGATGAATTTAAATGAAGGATATGTAATTATGTGGAAACTAAGAAAACTTAGCCTATAAGTTTTACTGAGCCTTACTTTTAAAGGAAATTTGAATTACTCGATCTGACATCAACCCTTGATTAATGCAATATTTGGATCCTACTTTCATCGATGGAGGGTCTCAGCTGTCCGCCCTTCAGAATTACGCGTACGCACACCAAGTGGAAGATCTCAGAGAGCGTCGCAGATCCGGGCGGGATGAGATGTCCGGGTCGGCTGGCCTTCGTCAGACTGCCTTGTTCCGGTCGTTGTCCGCTGGAAGACTTTGTTCCTCTCAGTTATGATGAGTCGTAGGGTTGACAGACGTTTGTCTGCTCAAAAGTTCTCTCAGGTTGATGAAAGATGGAGGAACCGTCTAATTTAACTAGTTCTCTCTCTGGAGAGATCTCAGCGTCAAAATCATCAAAATGTCAAAACAAGCTGAATGCAAAACTTAATGACGTGTTTACTTAAAGAGCCTTTTCTCTAGACGTTGCTGGTGAAAGTTACAAGATTACAAAACTTAAGAAAACTTAGATAGAGAATAAGTAAAGATTAAGTTAATAATGTGTGAGGTGAAGAAAAGAGAAGATGGACAGAGCAGAACCCTGTTCAGGTCTGCAAAACCCTTTTCAGGTCATGCTAAGACCAAAGACTAAGACCAAGAAGAGTAAGAGCAAGAGAGTGTGTTCATGGGTGCAGCTGGTTTTTGTCCCTGGGGAGGGTTTGTGTGTCAGCCAATCAGATTCATCCCAGCTACTCTGAGGATCTGATTTCCAGCTTTTTATCATGAAACTTTTCATCAACATTCATTCAGTATTTAATCCTGATTATAAAATGCATACTATAATCTATTGACACAGAACACAGGATGTATTATTCTGTTATTAATATGACATCAGCTTGATTCATCAAGCCGCCATTCATTAAAACCTGAAGAGGATTAATATTATCAAACATAACACATTGTTATTCTACTTATTCCATGATAGATAATTGATTATCACCAAAATGTAAGCATAACATCAGTGTAACACTTTCTCACATTAAACAAACATTTTCATACCAAAATTTAGTAAGTAAGTAAATTAAAGTAAGTAAGAAAGTATAATCACAGTTCTCCAAATACACATTTATCTATGATCGCTGTAATAGCTGTTACAGTGGAGGTTTCTTTAGGTAATTGATAAGGATATAAGTAATTGGTATTGTTTAAACCATACTTTTTACTAAGATGTTCTTTATTTAAGTTCTTAACACTAATTTTCTCACTTTCATGCTCTGTGTGGTTTCAGGAGACACAGAGGGGGGGAAGTCAGGAATGTGTCTTTTAGTTTACGACCGTTGTCTGTGTGACCCTTATCTGATGAGAAGGACAGAATGGCTACCCGTGGGTAGTCAGAAGACCCGAGTTTGTCCCCTACTCCGGGTCTGGGGTGGAAAAAGGTCATTTTTCATGCCTCGGGTTAAACCTTATGACCAGAAGAATGGGAAGATGGGACAAACCGGCTCATTCTTACAAAGTGAATTATTATTTAATTGCCTTCTTGCAATTAGCTCAAAGCATTCCATTTGATTCTGTCCCATGGAATGATAAGGGATCTTTGTTTGTCCAAGAGAAGGACCCTGTTTGTCTCTATATCAAACCTGGTCCAATTTCCTCATCTGAGGGTCAAAGGTGACTCTGACCAGAGGATGTTCTGAGCCGTCCTGATGCTGTGTTCGCTACACTGCAGACGCATGGCCATATGGCTTGGGAGCCGTTCTCAACCAGCAACAGACTGACGGCTCATGGCGACCAGTGACATACATTTCTAGAGGATTGACAGACACAGAGAAGCGCTACGCGCAAATAGAAAAGGAGGCGTTGGCAGCTACATGGGCGTGTGAGAGACTCGCATCTTACCTGTTAGGTCTGCATTTCACACTACAGACAGATCATAAGCCCTTAGTTCCACTGTTGAGCACAAGAGGGTTAGACGACCTCCCGCCGTGGATCCTGAGGTGTCGTCTGCGGCTGCTGCGGTTCTCCTACACCATCGTCCATGTTCCAGGGAAGCAACTCATCACAGCAGATGCGCTCTCCAGAGCTCCACTGAAGGGTCCGCCCACAGCAGGAGATCTACAGCTGGAGAAAGAGGTTGAGGTTTTTGTGGACTGTGTACTGTCTTCTCTCCCAGCTACAGACAAAATTCTGGAGGAGATCAAAAAGGCACAGAAAGAAGATAAAGTGTGCACAAAAGTGACTGAACACTGTCTCACAGGGTGGCCGGAGAACTGTGAGGCTGACCCACACATCAGCCCATACTGGTGAGACAGAGCGGATCTCCACATCGCTCACGGCCTCCTTATGAAAGGTGAGAGACTTGTTATTCCACCCCCCTTAAGAGCAGATGTGCTACAGCAGTTGCATGAAAGACATCAGGGGATCTCAAAATGCAGAGCAAGAGCAAAAGAATCCGTCTGGTGGCCTGGCATTTCCGCCCAGATAGGACAAATGGTGGAAAGGTGTGAACTATGTCCGAAACACAGATCACAGCTCAAAGAACCACTGGTGCCAACTCCCCTGCCGGACCGCCCCTGGCAGAAAGTTGGTATGGATCTATTTGAGTGGTCCAAGAGAGATTACCTGTTGATCATAGACTATTTCTCAAGATACATTGAGATAGCAGAGCTCGAAAGCACTTCGGCTGAGGTGACAATGAGGGCTATTAAAGAGGTCTTCGCCAGGCACGGGACTGCAGAGTTTGTCATATCAGACAACGGGCCGCCGTTTTCATCATCAGTGTTCAGAGAGTTTGCAAAAGAGAACAATTTCATACATATCACAAGCAGCCCCCGCTACCCTCAAGCGAACGGAGAGGCGGAATGCGCTGTACGGACCATCAAGGACTTGTGGAAAAAGGACAGTGATTACAGCAGAGCACTGCTGGCCTACAGGTCCACCCCATTGGTGCACGGGTTCTCACCAGCACAGCTGCTGATGGGAAGAAACCTGCGTTCATCTCTACCCCAATCAACGACCAAGCTGGATCCTAAGTGGCCAGACCTGCAGGCCTTTCGCAAGAAGGAGGAGAAGGGAAGGCATAGGCAGGCCACAAACTACAACCTGAGACACCGCTCAAGACCTCTCCCAGAACTGACTGCTGGTCAAAAGGTCTGGATTATCACTGAGAGAACCACAGGAGCAGTCGTCGGATCAGCCAACACTCCGAGGTCTTACAGTATATGGTAGAGACTGACAGAAGTCTCCTCAGAAGAAACAGAAGTCACCTCCAACCTATAGGGACTGTTACAAGAGTTGGTCGGGTGACAAAGCCACCTGACAAACTGGACTTGTGAATAAAGTGAACAATGACAGTTATGTTCCCATGGGGGGAAAAAAAGTGATTTGGGATGTTACAGTTCATAAGTCTTGAGTTAAAAAAAACACAAAAGTATGCTAAGGTTAAAATGTTGATAAAAATGATATCCTGTGTTTCAGTTTTAGTAGTTCGTGAGTAAAAACACAGAGAAGTTGCACAACAATTTATTTGAATGAAGAAAGAGTTTAGCTATAAGGGGGAGGTGTAGCAGTAGTAGGACTACTATTCCCAGGATGCTTAGCTCCCACAATGCAATGCGTGTAATGTGCTCTACCTGGTTCACAGTAAACAGAGATGCGACTCGAAGCAACACATCGGTGTCCCGTGTTATTATTATACATTTAACGTACCCATTTTCTTGTAATACGGGGTTGTTGTGTGTATTGAGCCTGCTGCTCCTCTGTCCGTTGCGGCTCCGCTCTGTCACAGACCGCCAGAGAGAGAGCGAGAGAGAGAGAGAGAGAGAGAGAGATGCACCATGGATAACTGAGGAGACGTGACAGTGGAGCAACTTGAACCTGTGAGTTATGGTCTAACTAGTCGCCGTTAGACGTTATACATCATAGCTTGCATTCAAGGAATTTGCTTGATTTTCATTTTCATAGCTTTCATCTGCAATGCTGACAAGCCACAGTGAACCACACGTATGTAACCAAAGTTCCAAGATGGGTTACCAATGTTCAGATTCATCTGATAATGGTGTGTGTGGCTTATCAGGTTAACTCTTCTGTTCCACATTTTCACTGGTGTCTTTCACTGTTTGACAGTTAGCCTACTCTCTCTTTTAACTTTTGGTGAGTGTAACTTTATTTTCACACTTACTACCTGCTTTGAACGGATTATTAGCCATTTTTGCACTTTACAACATCACACACATATAGTCTCAGCAGAGACACACAGCAGACCATCCCCAATATTGATTTAAACAAACTGCCCTACAAATGTTTTTTTCTTACAGTTTAAACCTCTAGCAGGTACCTCAGAAACCATGAAGCCACACTGGGGCCCTGTTAGGGGTCCGAAACACCCACTAGCAGTCTTTTTCCTCTAATACCACACACTTTGCATTTCTAATCAATTTTTTTCAACTATATTGATTCTGATACAGTATCTATATTTTACCAAAATGGATATTCCTTTCTGATCATCCCCAGTATCTTACTTTTGCATTTGCCAATCTCAAAAAAATAAAAATGTACAGATTCTTTTTGATCTCGATATGGTGAGGCATACAAATTCAGCACTTACCCAGTCAGTTTTGTTGAGATTCTATTTAGTGACACCAGTTTGATAAACATTTTAATCTGCAGTCCATACATGAGTGGAGAAAGTGCACAGGAGTCCAAGATATCTGACGCTGAAAAGGTTTATTGAGACTTGATCAAGGAGAATGAACGAATAATCAGTACACACTTGTGCTCCCACTCCTGATGCTCCCTTCAAGCCAACACACATATTGCCATAAATGATCCATTCCCAAATATGGTCAGACCCAACAGATCTACAGCATATAGAATACTGGTCTGCAAATTTAAAACAAGGGGATATGAATTCACAATGAACTCAGCTCAGCACCCTTTCCCTCCATTCCTCAGGGTCAGCAATATCCAACCTCTGATTGCATTGACCTCTACTCCATTCAGAGAGACACCTTGGCATCTATTGTATAAAGGGGAGACAGTGTGTCTCATGGTTAAGATTCCTCCCAGGGACCCCAAGGACTTAGTTTGACCCAGTGTATACCAAATTATGATACCTAAATTTGGAAAATTCCATTGCAAATTACAAAATAAATGTTGTTTTTTAGAACTTTACTTTAAAAAATATAAAGATCTTTTGAGAAACAGCATGTCCAAATTATTCTTTTTCATTTGTCAGGGTCAGCTACCTCTCAATTGAAAGTACCCTAAAATGATTATATATATATGTACATATGTATATGTATATATATATACTCACAAAAAGTCAGGGATATTTGGCTTTCAGATGAAATTTCAGGATGAACCTAAAATCCACTATAACCTTTACAGGTGAACTTAGGCCCCGTTTATACGTACCCGGTTATTTTTAAAAACAGAGACATTAATCATCGTTCGCACCCTCCGTTTAGACGCAAATGGAGAATTCACCCCTGAAAACGATGCTTTTTAAAAACTCCGGCCAGAGTGGAGATTTTGGAAAACTCTGTTTGCATGTTTGCATGTAAACAGAGAAAAACGGGGATTTGGGATCCGGAAACTGCTCCTGGGTTAAATAAATAAATGAATACATTTCTTTTATACAATCTATGTTTACAATCTATGGTGATCATGGATGCATGCAGAATAGCAGTCGCATTTATGCTGGTGCAATCCCTTTGTATTTGTTTGTCATCAGACGAGCCTTTGGTGGTGGTGATGTGTTTAGTCAATACAGAACTGCCCTACACTTTGTGAATGGTACAGTGACAAGCCCATACTACCTGAATAACATTATTAATACAGTCATTGTACCCCTGCATGAACAACACAGGCCTAATTTCATTTTCATGGACGACAATGCTTCAGCTCATCGAGGTTGCATCATTAGGGAACGGCTGCTGGAGCCTGCACTTTCTCTAGACCTGAATCCCATAGAAAACCTATGGGATCAGCTGAGTCGCCATGTTGAGGCTCATAATTCTGTACCCCAGAACCTCAATGACCTGAGGGCCGCCCTTCAAGAAGAGTGTGATGCCATGCCTCAGCAGACAATAAGTCGACTTGTGGACAGCATGAGACGTCGTTGTCAAGCTGTAACTGATGCTCAAGGACACATGACAAGTTATTGAGACATTGACACCACTGTTGTTGGCTGTTGTTTGAGATGAGGAAATCACCATTGCATGCTTCTACTTAAATGCCCTACTTTTATGATTTTTATGATGACACTGTAGTGTGAACTTTTTACATTTTCCATAAATTTCACCCGAAAGCCAGATATCCCTAACTTTTTGTGACCAGAACTTTACTTTCAAAAATATAAAGATCTTTTGAGAAACAGTAATGGAAATACATTTTTGGTTGGAGGACAGCAGTCACATGTGCTGACCTAAATTGGACCTGCATGCTTCACCCTGCACATGCAGACAGATGAAACATTTGACTTCTAGTGTTTCAATCAATATTGTGATTAACTTTGCTGGTAAAAAAAAAACAAATACAAGTTACCTACATAAAAAAATATATCCAAATAGTTCAAGAGTAATGACGTCACCCTGGTGGTCTCCTATGATGGGAATTATTTGATAGCAAGCGCAACAAAAACATGACTGAATCCTGTAGAACTTTCCAACTCTTCTGATTAGACCACCGCTTGTGCAAGTCCACTTACACTGAAACGTCTGTGAAACACTAACGGCCGATTTCCAGAACAAGGATTAAAGTCGGGTCCAAGAACTAGAGTTGTATTTTCACAGAATCTTGTCTTTAGTCTAGGACTAGTCTTAATCTCTGTTTGAGAAACTGGAGCTAAGAGTCAAGAAGAGAAGCAGGAACCCACTGAGGGAAACATAGAGGACATAACGGTTTCATTACTGCTCTTTTGTCTTCGGTTATGAACGGTGAGCTTCTTTTTCATGCTTTTTGTAATTTGCGTTTCTCTGCTACAGTCTGTCTGTGTGTGTGTGTGTGTGTGTGATAAAGCCATGGTGCAGAGTTTAGAGCTGCTTTCCTCAGATGTGAAGTATCAGTCACTGGTTCCTCAGCTGCAGAGGTTAGTCTATGAACAGTTTACATCTCTAAACCAAAAGATCTCAAAATAAATGAGACCAGTCAGTAATCAGAGATCCTGCTGTTCTTCTGGTTAGCCACTTCCAGACCTAAGAGTCAAACACTATTCGACTATATAACACCTGTACCTCTACTTGGTCTCATTAACATTTCAAGTAAGATGAAATTGATCTTAAATAAGCCGAGCTGAAACAGTCTGTAATGTGTCTACTTAATACAAGTCATGTAGTGAACACAGCAGTAATAAAGGACTTTATGTCTCCAGTGCTGCAGCTGCTAATGCAGTTGTAACTCTATCAATATCAGAATGTAATCTACATTTCTGATAGATCACTGCTCAATGGCAATCCCCAAAAAAATCTTTATTGCATTTTCAACAACTGCTATTTCAAAGTGAATGACAGAGGCATCATCTTCAGTTCATAAGATAACACTTGATTGATAATGTCATGGTTCCTTCTGTTAATGTGGAGCTCAGGTCTGCTGGAGATGATCACCTGATAACAGTCTATTTATTTCATATGAGTGTATCATTGTTCAGTCTCTCACTCTCCTAAATGAAACCCTTCTCTGCATCTCATTAGGTCGTCCAAATGGAAACACGTCCAGGTCAAAGTTCAGCTTCCGCCACTTCTGGCTTCTTTGGTCATCCTCTTGCCATTTGGTAGTTTTTCCTATGATAGGTCCTCTGTGCTGGGTTTCTCACTTATTCAGCCTTTAGTCTATAAGATGAGTGTTTGACCCAGGATCTTGCGGTTGATCTCAGCCAAGGCCACGGAGAACACAAAAGCTTTCTCGTCAGAAAGACTGGCGTAAATATCCACTTCCTTCTCCTGTTTCTCTGTGAACACAATTCAACACAATCAATCACAGACACAACACTGACACAGTGGAGTGTAGCAAGTATGAGATGGAGCTGTGCTGTGGGCTGAAGGGAAAATATATCAACATCACACAGAGTTGAATAGGGTATCTGCACATATTTTCATTACAAATTTAATGACTTTGAAGATCTTTTTAAAAAATATCATTGCTGCCACAAAAGAATACAACAAATTAAACTGCTGTAAACACAGTTATGAGTTGAAATTGAAAGAAGTGATGAAATAGGCACAATAATAAACACGTTATATTATCATTTATATATGGATACATATAAGACTGAAAAACTGAAAGACAGCTTATTCCCCCAAGCTGTTAAACTAATGAACATGGCCTGATCCCTTCATCCCACTCACCCACACACACTCAAATTGCTACTGTTTGCACCTTTTATATTGCATATTGCACTTTGTTGCTCTTATAGATTGTTAATGTTGTCTTAAATGTTGTTATGGCTCAGGGAGTGCTATCTAAATTTTTTTATATTGTTGTCTGACCCTCAATATAATGACAATAAGGCTACTAATGTAATCTAATTTAATGTATTTATTCTGTGTATAGTTTTTCTCCTCTGTCATAACAAGAAACATTCTTGTATTAAAGCTGCTCATCAAACAGTGTGGATACAGTGTCAGATTTTGAACACCCTTGATCTGATGTCACAGAGGTAATTCAAGTGAGGCCAGCCATCATACCACCATGCCTCCACCATGCCTCCACCTGCCAACACTTTGTAAATCACCCACACAGCTAGAAGAGCTAAAATATGAAACAGTAAATCATCACTTGTTTTACCTTTCTCCTCTTCTTGTTTCTTAAGTCCTACTGTTTTTGGTCTGCCCCGTCCCCTCCGGATTGGATCTGATTGGCTGTTGGCCCGGGATCTTCTCCTGTTCTCCATGTCACTACTTAAAGGAGAGTCAATCCGGTCTCTGCGAATGCGTTCTGTCCTCCTCCTCTTAGAGTCCAGCTTGTCTGAATAAACAACAAATCACCAACATGTGTGTGTGTCATCGAGTGCTGAATCCCTGGTGCTTAGGAAAACAACAAAAATAAAGAATGAAGTCATATTCCTGTGACAGAACGACAAAAAAGCTGTGTGGATGAGATAACTGCAGCAGTAGATTTCAGGCTGTCCTTCACAAAATATGTACCTAACATGTGATACATGTGTATTTTCTTTAGTTGTAAGTTTTTAAATAATGAGTCTGGAAGCTTGCCAATGTGTCATGTGTAGTGGAGTCTCTGTGTAAACAGGTTAGAGCCAGGCGGCGAGTTCCAGTTCTCTGAAATGAGGCCAACACGAGAGTAACTTAGAACTGCATTGTATCAAAAGGCCAACAGGGGGCGACCGTTTTGGTGTCAAAAGGACTGCCGTCTCTATACAAGTCAATGGAGAATTCACCAACTTCTCACTTGATTTCTAACCTCAGTAAACATTTTTAAAATGTGTTTATGGTCTCAATCGCTAGTTTAAAGCCTTCTTCAATGCAGTATGATGTTCATCTGTGAAATTTTGGCCTCCCTGATTTTATATTTGACAATAAAGCAGGGTATGCATTAGGGCGTGGCTACGTCGTGATTGACAGGTTGATTGCACAATGTCCTCGAGATCCAGCCCTCACAACCATAGTAACCTCCCCCACTCCACCCATGGCTCCACCTCATGCCCATATAAGCAGAATCCATGTTTTTATTTTTCCCAGCATGCACCTGAAATTTTCAAGATGGCGCTGCCTAGATTCGAAACTATTGGCTTCCAAGCAGCAGTCCACAAACCAATGGGCGACATCACCGATGTTACATCTCTCTCTCTCTCTCTCTCTCTCTCTCTCTCTCTCTCTCTCTCTCTCTCTCTCTCTCTCTCTCTCTCTCTCTCTCTCTCTCTCTCTCTCTCTCTCTCTCTCTCTCTCTCTCTCTCTCTCTCTCTCTCTCTCTCAGGGAGGAGGGGCTTACTGACATTTCCTGTTTAGTATACCTTTAAACACAAAGTGGAACTACAGTTTCAGATATAATCATGAGCTTTATGAGCTTAATGGAAGCTGAATCTTACCTGCTATGGTTGGAGAGGAGCGTTCATTTATCTTGGCATTTAGGAGTTTTCTGCTAATGAACACATAACCACACGGGCAGGACTTACACGCCACTGGAATCTACAGAAAAACAAACACAACATACATGTTATTATTATTGATTTTTTCATATTTTGGTGACAGTGGAGTGGAGCTGACAGGAAATGAAGGAGAGAGAGGAATGAATGGTGACATGCAACAACAGTGCAACCACTGATGTTGTTTTATGTGGTCAACAGACTTAAAGACTGGATGGAGTGAACATGTTAGCTCTGACCTGTGGATGACACTACACATCTACTTATGAAAGCAGCACAGTGAAGAGGAGTCTTCCTCTCCGACTCTGAAGGTGTTGTCATCCAATAACATTTTGAAAGCCCAGAAGAGCTGCATAATTAAATGAGTCTACAAAGAGCTTGTCTTATTGAGGAGAGCCAAGCTCCGCTGTAGTTCACACCATGACTAATGGATTGTGTCTCGTTCATTAAGCTGCTTTATAGACATTTTGAGTTGTAGGCTCATTTATAAATTCCACTTTTGAATCCAGAATCATGACATTACTGTGTTTGTAGAAGTATTAATATAATATAATATTATAAAGTAGTAGGCTATTTAACAATTGAGGTAGATACATCATTTGTCATTTAAACTGACCAAAGACACTATGATGTAAGGCTTACAATGTAAACATTAGCAACTGAAACTACAAAGCGACTTGTCCACTCTTACTTTTCCACAATGCAAACTGACTATTAATGACTTTTATTCATTTAATTGAAATGTTGGTGATTGGGATTAGGCATGGGCCGGTTACCGGTGTCAAGGTATACCACGGTATGAAAAAGTCACGGTTTCAAAACCACTGAAATGTTCCGTCATAACGTGTCGTTCGAACGAACAAATCTTTTGAGTGAACGAAGTGAACTGAATCACTTCATGAACTGACTCGTTCCTTTCTCAGTTCAGTTCAGTTGAGCTCAGCCGCGAGCATGGCTGCCGGTCGGGAGTGGAACTGCCGCGACTGCCTGCTCACTCGTTCACTGCGAACGAATCACTCAGTGAACGACAACACTTTGACTGACTCTGAGTGATTCTGTTTCCCCTTCGCGGGGATACGCTTTCATGCCAATAGCATCAATTTCTCCAAGCTAACGGCTAACGAAAACAAACACACACACACGCCCCCATCCCCATTATCGTAATGGACTTAGGCACACATAAAGTAATGAGAGGAGAGGAGAGGATGATGTTAGCGGTACAGGTACTGAACGTCCCTTAGTCAGTGAGTGACTGACACAGCGCCACTTTCAGCACAGTACGTGAACGAGATTCATGTCCTCAGCATGTCGTTCAATGATTCGTTCGCGAACGTGATTCGCCGTCATTCAGTTCATGATTCAGCCCACTTTCAGCACAGTACGTGAACGAGATTCACGTCCTCAGCATGTCGTTCAATGAATCGTTCGCGAACGAATCACGTTCGCGAACTGCTGAAAGTGGCGCTGTGTCAGTCACTCACTGACTCAGGGCACTGAGGGCTGAGGAGTTGATTCACGTTCAGTACATGTACTGCTAACATTAGCGCTGTGTTGCTAACATCAGTGTAGCATCATGTTATGTTACTGTACTGTGCACAGAGGACACTTTCACTGTGTATTATTTTTAGTGCATGTATAAGCAGCGCTGCGTCTCCCGCGAATGATTGTATAATATAGTCCTTGAACCTCCCTCAGTAAGTGAACGTGAACCTCAGGGCTGAATCATGAACTGAATGACGGATTATTTGGCTGTTTATCAGTTCAGGGAGTTGGAGAGCACTGAACGATTCAGTGAACGAATCATTTTGATGAACGGATTCTAAAGATTCAGTACAGTAAAAAGAACTGCCGTTCCCATCACTAATAAGAAAGGGTATGAGCGGGTTTTTTTAATGTGACGTCTGGTCACAGAGAAAGTGGAGGTCGCTCAGGTTGTGTGCAGCTGCAGCTTTTACTCCTCCTCCGGCACACCTCCGGTTGCTGTTGCAAGCAGGTAGCTCTGCAGGCTGTATGATGGCTGAAGGAGGCGAGCCCCCCGGACTTTCCCCCCGTCTAAAAAGCGCCAAGTCGGCTGTATACTTTGGGTACCGTAAAAAGACAGATGGCTGCGGCTCAGAGGAAGAAGGTCCCGGACAGTAGCAGTGTGAGGAGGAAGAAGGTAACGGACAGTAGCAGCGTGAGGAGGAAGAAGGTCCCGGACAGTAGCAGCGCGAGGAGGCAATACATCCAATATGATATCTATCTTAGATGTGTTTTTACTTTTTTCAATTATTTATGTGCATTTATTTGCATTTTGTGTTGTTTTTTTTCACTAAAAATAATTCATTTATGTCGTGACTTGAGTTGCAGGTTTAACCTCAGTTAAAGGACTGCATTAAGGACTGCACTTATTTTTTTTATTATTTATTTAGAAATTATTCAGTTATTTTTTATTATTATTTATTTTAAATACATATTTGCCAAAAAATAAAAGACCGTTCAATCCCAGATAGCAAAATTCTTTTGGCCCATATCTGGCCCACACCTGACATGTTCATCCGGCCCACATACAGCATGGAATGATGGCACTTGGGCGGTGCGCTCATGTTTGCCAAAAGTGGGCCATAACCAAGCCATCACAATGCCAGATGTCAACCAAAAACACACCAAATAAACCAGTTCAGCCAAGACTGGCCCAAATATGTTTCAACAAAGGTGGGCCAAGTATGTTTCCTTATATGTGGGCCTCTTTAGGCTCACATCCGGATTAGTCATTGCCATACTTGCCATATTTCGGCCAAAGATGGGCCATATTCGTTTTGTGATATTTGGCCCAAATGTATGGGCCAGTTTAGGTTCACGTCTGTTTTGTCCGGGCCAGAAGAATGCCTACAGTGCCGGATCATTGCCTCACGTGGCCCACATTCGCATGCTATCTGGGATGGGAAAAAAATAACTTTTTTTTTTTGGTTTTAAATACAGACATTTCAAAATATCACATTTTATAGCTGTAATCGTAATACCGTGAAACCGTGATATTTTTACCTAAGGTTATCATACCGTCAGAATCTCATACCGGCCCATGCCTAATTGGGATTATAGTTTGGCTCCCTGTAGAGTTGCACAATTAAATGACTTTATCTCTACTAACGCTAGCAAAGAGCTAAGAAGAAGTTAGCCTCTTGGCCCACAGAGCATGCTCAGTATACTTTCAATACAGTCAGCGTGGGAAACCAGATCCAGAGAGATTGACGTGAAGGTGACAGACTTCATCAGCACTGTGTCAACTAACCAAAGTTTATTTACAAGTAAAACTTACACACTGCAGGTTTTAGATCTAAAATTGAAATGTGTAAGCTGACAGAACACTAACTACTTTAAATGACAACCTGACTAATGTTCACAACATGAAAATAAAATGAGTTAAAACTTCATTCATCATGAAGTCGTATTTGTACTAAAGATGTTCAGTATACACAGTGGAATAGAGTCATAGCAGTAGCAGATTAAATGAGTCTATTTCTTCTAATCAAGTGCAGTATCCTCCATATCATGCTATTATAGCCACATCTCATCTTTTAATTCTATATCATGTTTTTATTGTTTTTATAGTCCATGCATTTGTTACTTCTAGGCTGGACTACTGTAATTCATTATTATCAGGCTGTCCTAACAAGTCTCTAAAGACTCTCCAGCTGGTCCAGAATGTAGCTGCTTGTGTTCTGACAAAAACTAGACAGAGAGATCATATTACTCCCGTCTTGGCTTCACTGCATTGGCGTCCTGTAAAATCCTTCTCCTCACTTTCAAAGCTCTCAATGATCAGGCTTAGGGTTGCAAAATTCCATGAATTTTCAAACTTGGAAACCTTCCATGGGAATTAACGGGAATAAACCGGGAATTTACTAAACTGAAGGTAGGTTCTTATTAGGGAACTTAAATATAGTTGTGTAAAATAATATTTTAGCATAATTCTGACTAAAACAACCAGATATCATGCAGTACAGTTGAATATCTATGCTATCACATGCTCACATAGCATACTGTTTACTGCAGGGCTTCTGAGACCACGCCCCCTATACATGCACTGTGCATTCCTCCATCACATGCACAGATAATTTCTACAGTTCTGGACCACACTTTTGAGACCAGAGCACACAACTTGAAGCCTGACTTTTGAGCCTTTGATGACATTATATGGTAATATATTCAGGGATATTTTTATGTGTAAGTGCTATATTTAGGCTTATGGTGTAAAAAAATAAAACTGGTCAAAACCAAATAAACCACAATTTATACAGTAAATATTACTTTAACAGACAGGAGTGGCACTTTGATGTTACTAGTTATTTCATTTGCACCTAAGTAAATAACAATAACTAATAGTTTTAAAAACATCTTGTATATTTTGGATTTTATGAGTTGTATCTCCACCAGGATACATTGGACACATCCCCCTCAGGGAAAAATACAGACACATTGTTGTATTTTTTCAGAGTTGTGCGTGAAACCATTAAGAATAATAACATTTAGTTGTTTTTTTACATTAAATTATAAATAATTGTATAATTTAATATAACTTCAACAGCTCAGGGACATCAAGCGACATTGTGCACCTTTTTTCATCGTCAACTTAAAATAATGTTCTGTTTTTTAATGAAGGGGTGGAATTTTTTTTTATCCAATTAATCAATCAAATGATGATACCTTTCCACTAAATTACCCTCAATTCCCATAAATTCCCATAATTCCCATGGAAAGTTTCCAATTTGGAATACTTCCAAAATTCCCCAGCTTAACTTCCCATGGAAATTTACCGGAAATTTACCAGAAATTTTCCACCCCTTTGCAACCCTAATCAGGCTCCATCATATTTTAAAGAGCTTATAGTACCTTATGTACCTACTAGAACACTGTGCTCCCAGCATTCAGGTCTACTTGTGGTTCCTAGTATCTCTAAAAGTAGAATGGGAGGCAGAGCCTTCAGCTATCAGGCTCCTCTCCTGTGGAACCATCTTCCAGATTCTGTTCAGGGGGCAGACACCCTCTCTACGATTAAGAGTAGGCTTAAAACTTTCCTTTTTGATAAAGCTTATAGTTAGGGCTCCTAGAGCTCTTTGCTTATGCTGCTATAGGCTTAGACTGCCGGGGGACTCCCATGATGCACTGAGCTCCTCTCTCCTCCTCCCTCTCTCTCTCTATCCATCCATCTATATCCATTAACATTCATGTACTATTAATGCATTCAGTAACCTAAACTTCTTCCCCGGAGTTGTCTGTGCTTTCTGGTCTCACAGGTAATCTGGGCCTGTAGACGTCCAGATGACAGATTCCAATCCCGGACCTTCTAGCTTCATTGTTGATTTTCATTGTGCTTCTCTCCTCTATCCTTCCTTTCTCTCCTCTCTACCCCAACCGGTCGAGGCAGATGTTCTCCACTCTGAGTCTGGTTCTGCCTGAGGTTTCTTCCTGTTAAAGAGTTTTTCTTGCATTCCCACATGAGTGCTGCTCATGTGGGAATCAGGGCCGTTTCAAGGAATTTGGGGGCCCCAAGCAAAATGAACTTGGAGGCCCCCCCACCACCACCGCCCACCGACGCCGACACCCCCTGGACCACAGCAAAAAAAACATACGCCCCGCCCGCCCAAAGCCTACAGGAACCACAGCATAGACACACTGTTGAAGTTCAACCACACATTATATCAATACAATATTTCTTAACAGTGCAAATACTGCTTACAAATGTTGCATATAGGCTACTGCACACATAGTATGTTTACTTATTTTATTTGAACATTTGCAATCAACATATAAACAAACTGCAAATTCGGTATTAAATATAAAATCCAACATAGATAAAAGTACACACACACATATAAGATTAACCGTTAAAAAATATGCAAAATATCTACATCTGCTGTTTGCGAGCCTTGGCTTCAGCAAAGGCAACCACAATGTCCTCCATGTCCAAAGACCTGCGAACATCACGCTCAATTGACATAACGGCCAGTCCTGTGAGCCTCTCTTGGCTCATGGTGGACCTCATATATGTCTTTATCAGCTTCAAAGTAGGGCTGGGGCGACGCGTCGACGTAATCGATTACGCTGACGCAAAAAATACGTCGACGCAAAAACTGTGCGTCGATGCGTCGTTTGAAAACAAAAAACGAGTAGCGGTAGAGGCAGCAGCAACGCAAGTGAGTCAGTTAACTCTGATCAATGTAAAAAACGAACTCGTAATTCTGTACCTGGCTGCCACATCAATGCTAACATTCCTCCACTCCAATGCATGACTACATCATGTCTTGGATTAAACACACACACTACACACACATAGACACACATTACACACCGTATTCTAGAGTGAAAAGGCAGAGTGTATGTTCCTATGAATGAAGAGCAGTTTATCCTCTTAATGCACGCTGTTCCTCTTACGGGACGGGACGGATGTTAGTAGGTAGCGACACGTTCTTCTGAATGTTTTAAACAGCAACCCTTAAACATATATATTCATGCCGTGCATTGTTAGAAAGCTTAGATTGTCCTGATTCATTCAAGACCACTCACACATTGTATGGTTGCTCACAGCCGTAATAGTATTAGCAATTAGCTCGGCTAGCCACTCAGCTAAAGTAAGAACAGCTATAATGCCTACATACCTTCAAAGTCTTCCCTTTATCCACAACGATCATCTTATGACTCAGGACTTTCTGTACAGCTCGCCAAATATCCATTCTTGTGAAATATGAAATCCGTTTCCATAAAACTGGAATATTTTCCTCAATATGTCCATGTATTTAGTCCAACACGTAACGTAATAACACAAATAACAAACCATATACGGTCCGTTTACGTCATTTCCTGACCTGCACGTCCATCTCAGAGTACACGTGACTAGATGTTTACAACCGTGAGCCTCTTCTGCTTCTGACGACACCACACACAAGCCAATCAGTGCTCAGGCAGTACATGCCTCCAAAGCCAATGAAGACATGTGACCGACGACAACGACAACTAGGTTTTGATTGACAGCTGTTCCAGCCTATGGAAATATTCGCCCCCTTGAGGGGGATTCCGATAACAGTGTCGCTGCACTTTCCTGCATTGACCATCACAGCATTAAAGGGACGCGCACACAGTTTGTCGTTGCATTCAATTCAAAACCAGTCGTTGTCTGGGGGCCCCCGGCCAGCTCGGGGCCCCAGGCAATTGCTTGGTTTGCCTGTCCTGTTGCGAGGGGCCTGGTGGGAATGTTGGGTCTCTTTAAAGTTAAAACCTGAAGAGTTCGGTTTAGAACCTGCTCTATATGTAAAGTGCCTTGAGACGACTTTGTTGTGATTTGGCGCTGTACAAATAAAGATTGATTGATTGATTGATTGCTTGATTGTCTTTAAAACACAAATGGAGTGACACCTGTACTCTCATTACATGTAATATATAATGACAATAATAACTTTCTATTCTATTCTGAATATGTATCCAGTGAAATAACAGAGCTGATCATAACCATATTTATTTATTGATCTGATATGATCAGCTGATTGTTTTACTAGAGAACACTTTGAGTGTTGCTTCATTCATTAGTGTTACAGTCTGTTCACACACTGATTATTCCAAATGTGAGCTCTGAATGGTTTGTGCAGCATGTTTGACTCTCCCCAAACAGCCAAGGGAAGAAAGCATGCATGGATGCATGAACTAACACAGGCTTGTTACTGTGGCCTGTGATACACCTGTAATAATCATACCCAGGTGATAGTATATCATGGTTCAATAATAAGGCTTGTATGATTGTCTGGAGCCAGTAAAATGCTACGCTGGAATAGTAAATCTAGCAACTCACTGGAAAATATAAGAATGTTTTGATCAGTGAAGGGAAATAAAGACGACAGTGGAGGTCAAACTAGTTTTCATATGCAACGTTTGTTGCTTCACATCTATGACACTGTTTCCTTGTTCTATTCATTGACTTCAACAAAGATTATACAAGACAATTCACTTTAATCGCTAATATAAATAAAATAATTTGTAAAGGAAGAAGTGAAAATGAACTTGGGGCTTGAAGATTACACCAACAGGACAAGTGAAGAAAAAAACATGAATATAGAAGCTGCACATAAGTCTGCTCTGTTTAAAACTGTCATTCACTGTGTTGCCATATTAATACATGTATTTTTATGACCTTTCCAAAACCTTTCATGACTTCCAGGTTTTTAAAAACATGCTTCCTGTTTTTTTCATGCTGCTACAAGTAGAACAGGAGATTTAGCAGAAATCTATCATTATAACTGAGGTACAGAATTGAGGTACAGAAGTTACTCAACTCACACACACACACACACACTGATATTAAATACTGATTTAAACACTGAGTCTCTCATTAATACAACACCGTCTAAAACACTAAACATAACACTGACATTAGATCATGTGACATGTGTGAGACAGATACTGCATGTTTAAATGGATGCTGTCTCTACATTCTCAGAAATCTTGACTTGATCCCAATATTCTGTTGAACTGAAAAAATAAATGCCTTCACTATTTCTTCGAGGTCATAATGATTTCTTCAATTAGAAATCATCTAACAGTCCCTTTAGATATTCAATTTCATATATATGAGACTGAAAACGCTCATTCTTATTGAGAAGCTGGAACCAAAGAACGTTTGAAAATGATTTATTGATTACCACAATGGTTGCCAAACGATTAATTTTCCGTCCAATCACCATTGTCCATCATGCACAAAAATAGGTCAATGACAGCAGTTGCTGTATTGAGCTTTCATATTAGTGACCCCCCCATCTGCCGACTGCGATCTCTGCCAGTAACACTGAATGTTGAGGAAATAGACCGTTCAGCTTTTCAGTGAAGCTGATAAAACATTGATCAGATGCGGATATTTCCACAATCTCCTACCAGAGAAGCTTCCAGAACATGTACCAGTACCAGCTGTATTACTGTTATCATCTATGTTGTAATTGACTTGAGGCTTAAAATCCCTGCGGCCATTAGATGACGACATTATTGATATATGTGATATATTGTGTAACCTATGTGAAGACGATCGGGCCAAATTCCGATACTGAAATTAAATGATTATTTGTTTTTAGGTTAGTGCTATAAAATAAATAAGTAGATGAGATATTAGTGAATTGATTATCTCTCATCGGAATGCAAACTCAGAGACACGTTTGCTGGCAAACTGGTTCCTCTGAGTTTCGTTTGAGTGAGTGTGTTAGGAGACGAGTAAACCAAATGTTTGTTAAGTTAGACGTGTTGAGTAAGTTGCAGGGCGAGGACAAAACGATAACTACAGATAAATATGTGTAGTTGGATCAATATTTCAGAGAGCATGGATGAGTTAGAGGGGTTTGGTGATACACAGTTTTTTCCGTCTCTAGAGCTGCTTCGTCTATACTGATATTAGTGTTCAGTAACGTTACATGAAGTTACAGTACATAAGAGCATACAAGTAACTATCAGTGCCAACGTTCATATATGGAAATGATATATTTTCTCACCTGTTGGTCGCATTCAGGACAGGATTTAGTAGCCATTTTGACTTTCTTTGTTTTATTTGCCGACATAACGTTAGTGTGTTTCCTCCAGCCTCACGCTGATAGCTGTCTGTTGGTTATAACTGCTCTCTGTAATACATGGACGGCTAAAGGTTTACTCCGACGTTTCCTAACAAACACATACAATAAACACAGTGCGGTGTAGTGATATGACAACACCCGACATACAACACTCCAGCACAGCACATATACATTAAAACTGCTAGATACGAGCATGCGCACAGAGAGTCCCCCTGCTGTTCTGTTGCATTCAAGTTCCTACGGAAAAAGCAGTGTTCACACTCTGCTCTCCTCATCCTTCAGTTAAAGACTGAAGTGGCAACACATGTGCGGGGCCTTAAGCTTTCTTCTTCATTCTCTTCTTGTGCTTGTCCTTCATTATCATCATCGTCATCATTTTTATCATAATCTTTTTTTCTTCTTTCTTCTTCTTCGTCTGTTATTTATTGGCGGTTGGCAAAGAACTTTTAGGTGCATTACCGTCACCTTCTGGATCGGAGTGTGAATCAAAACAGTTACTGTACATTCATTTCTCCTATTGAACGGACATTCAGATATTTTTCAACCTGGACCCTATATCCCATATGTCTTTACCTTTCACTTGATCCAGTCTGTTTGTTATTGTGTCTAACCAAGTCTCGCTATGAAATCTCGCAAGATTTGAGTTGTTGCTAGAAAACACTAGAAACGTGAGAGTTGGAAAGAGACACTTTTACTGTAATGGTTATTCAGCAATGATCAAACTAAAACATGGTACCTCACCCCATTTCTACTAGTGACCTCAGGGTGTTCAAGGCTGCCCAGTCTCATTATTTATTTTTACTTGCTGCCCAACTTCTCTCCACATTCATTCTTCAACGTGTGAAGAAATGTTCCTTTAAGGTTATCCACTGACTTAGAGATGCTCTTTCTTGTTTCCCTGAATGTTGATTATTGCTACTTATGCAGACTGAAAAGGAAAATGAACACATGAAACTTTATTTCAATGTGAGGATGTCATCAATAATTTTAACATTTTCACGACACCCTGCACTAATATCATATGACACAGAGCTGTCTCTGTGTCCAATCATCACCTGTGTTTATCTGCACATAATGTGTAGTACCTTCTGCTCTTGATAAAGAGGGTGAAAGAGATTACAAACTGCGAGAGCTGGTACTAGATAGCCTTCATGAAGAGTTCCAGTGGTTTGCCTAACAAATGCAGAAGGGAGTAGACACAGCTCCAAAGACTAAAGCAACAAGTTCCCTCTTAGGAGATAAGTTCCTTTCACACAGTTCTGTTTGCAGCTTCCCTAGCTCGTACTATATCAAACTTCTTGATGTTCTCTGAGATATCCAATCTAAGGACTAGTGGAACTACTGTAATCTCTGTTTTCAGGGAGGAACGAACCTGTGACCCAGTGCAACAGTGTGGCTCACTGACATCTTTTAATAGCTTTTTGGTTTATGGGAGGAAGCCAGGTTCACTGTGTCATCCATATGTTTACATAGGATTAGCATTATAGGCTAACAGTGTGCCAGCTGAGTGACTCTTACATCTTTCAGGACACACAAACACCATAAACACATCTGTCACCTGGACAGCACGTTGCTGTTAAACTGGGACTACACTTTGTTTTAATAGCCTATGTGCTACATACAGCATGGCATGGCTATGCCAACAGTGCTAGCCATTTTACCCTTTTACTAGACTGCTGAGCCGGTATTTTGTAATCTTAAGTGCAAAGTTTGATGTTCATTTCATTGCAGTTGCTCAAGAAACACATAATGCATAATGCAAGATAATAATATAAGACAGTCACTCAGTATATTATTGATAATAGTTTATTACTTTGATATGCTGTGTATGTAAATTTAACAAAATGCAACTGTGTATTGTTAATAATTTCAATTTTATTTCAGCAAATGACAATGATAATTGCTATTTAATCTGATCTTTTCTTTATGCGATTTACAAGTGGGTTTACACACAGATTCAAAAAGGGATAGAAACTAGTCAATACTGCCTCCAACAAATCAACAATGAGAGCTAAGAAAGAGAGATCAGCAGACCCAGTCACATGCTGCAGCAAATAATTCCCCAAATCTTACCCGCAAACATGTACATCATTACATGATCAGTATGGCAACTTGTCAAATAGCATTCAATCCTGAGATCAGTGTGACCCCCGTTACCAAGCAGTGGATTACATTGATCAAAACTATTGTGACAGTCAGACACTGAGTAAGAGTAAACTGAAAACCAGGCCTTATGGTACAAGCATACTAAATGAACCATCACATGAATGTGTCCATCCACTCACAGGTCCAGAAATACTGATAGCTGAAACTGAGTCCATGTCTGGTGTTATTAAGAAAAAGCACTGCTTAAGTATGAGAGCATGTGATATTTTTTGGACAAATATGACAATTACCTTACTTACAAATAACTAAATTTGACTGTTTGTAGTTTCTTTGCTGCCCAGCTGGGATGGTAGATGAATTGAGGATCAAGCAAAACGCTGAACAATTATTAACTTAACTGCTGTTGCTAACATGCTGTGTTCTAAAACATTCAGCAGGTTTTGATATTTGTTCCTCTGTGCTTCCATTTGTCTGGTCTTCAGTTCACCAGAAACTGTTTCAAACTGATCACAAAGTCATCTTAGAGAGCATCACTTGATGATTATTGAAGGGTGGAGACAAGCCCATAAGCAACACCACTACCAGGTTCTGTAGTCTTTATACACTCAGCTAATACATTCATTCTTCAGTATGCTAAGATGGTAACAAGTGCTGGGTTGATGACTTAGTGGAAACACCTATGACAGCTAGTAATTCTATTATCAACAGTAAAATGATACAAGTTAAAGACAAATTGGTCGAGTAGGAATTCATAAAGGAATGGTGCCTAAGACTTGCCACAAGTGCACATTGTGTTGCTCACACATGCTTCTTATAATGCAACATCTCCAATCTGTTACAGAAAAAAGGTTCTGCTAGTGAGGGACAGCCAGGAGTTAATGATGCAGAACCATGAATAATAATACAAATAAAAAGGAGGAGAGTTATTTTAGCTCTTGGGAAAATAATGACAATTACTTTTATCCTTGATGTACAGGATGGGATGTGTGTGCGGTTGTATATTCATATTATAGTGAAACATCTATGGACTGGAAACCTCACATCTTTCCAACCTGCAATAGTTTTAAAGGACCAAGCCCTCATAGACAGGGCCCTCAGACTCTGGGGATTCTCTCTGCAGGCGAAGATGCTCGAGTGTGTTGTGGAAGTGTTTGTTGATTTGCTCCGTTTCCTCACTCGCCTCCAGGTTGGGAAGATCCTCTCTGATCTTTTGGATCAGTTGGTTCAATACCTGGACAGTCACCTAGAAGGGTGCAGGATCAGAGACAGTCAACAAAATAATTCCTGTCTACAGTGTGATGTACAACACTGTGTAAAGTGAATTCAGACATTTTCTTCTAAACACATTAAATATGCCATAAATGTATTAATAAAAAGGTGTAAAAAGTATTTCAACCATTTAGATTTGAATTGTGGAGCTTGGCTTCACAAACTGTGTTTCAAGATTTCTGTGTTCAGGATTTAGTGGGCATAAACCCGCCCCTGCTGTTGTAGAGGTATAAATACATTCAGCGCACACTACTACTACTACAGTCTACAGTTAGCTGAGTTAGCCACCGAGTTAGCTGCTGAGCTAGCCACTGAGCTAGCCACCGAGCTAGCAGCTGAGTTAGCTGCAGAAAGCTCTCAGATGTAACATGTAAACAGCTTTTTGAGATTTCAGTTTTATTCTAACCGTTAAATAAAAAGCCTTAACCCTACATGTAACGGTCACATTTCTCTACTTTGATATGCGTTATGTATAAATGGAACATACCGCATCATTTTCCCTCTCATAGAAGCACACGTATCTGTTGAGGATTTCAATGAACAGCTGGACTTGCAGTGATGGGTCCATGCACTGGTTGGCGATCTTCAGGGCTTTCTTTAAACACTCCATTACCCGTTTACCATCACGGATCTAAATGGCACAAAATCAGTAGTTAGCTATGACAGCTGGAGAAACAGCAGTGTGACAACACAATGAACTGATTTCATTTCATTTATGTTTATTTGTCAGAGGCAGCGTTGGGGTAACTTTGATTACTTTTTTGATATAATGAGTAACCTTCCACGTTAGGTCAACATTTTGAGTACTCAGTTGTTTAGTTACATTTTCACAAAGGTAATCTGTGATTTTTTTTTTTACCAACTATTCCTGTAGCTACCTTTGTGTCACAAGAAAAGAAAATCCACCTCAAATTCTTAGTTACTACTTCTGTCACCTGGCAGAATAACACCTGGCTCACAATTAAGGATGCTCAAGATGAACAACAAAGAGGCATAGTGCCAACTCAAAGACAAAGAACCAGCTGGAAAAAAAATATATGTAGACACAAAAATTCTTCAAACTCCAACTCACCTCTTCACCATTTTTGTCGGTGCTGCGTCCTGACCAAAAGAGGTGTGCGCAGATACTGACAGCTCGGCACTGGTCCGGTTTCTTCAGCAGCTTGGAGGCAGCCAGCGCACACTGGGTTCTCAGAGGCTCGTGGTTTTCCTCGCTGAAACACCGCATTCGCTCAAAGGTACCGATGATCAGGGTGATGGCTGCCAGCTGGGCTTTAGAGTCACTGATCTCATCCTCATACAGAGAGAAGGCCTGGGGAGGGGTAGACAAATATAAATGACAGGGGACAATGACTCAAATATTACCATGGTTACCCCTCAATTTTCAGTTTTACTGCACTCAGATTGCTAAGTGCTACTTTTCTATGAACTAGCTGAAAAGAGTCTAAAAGCTGAACAACTACATTCTCATTTTCTAGTCATCATGTCATTTTTGTCATGTTAAAGTTGTGTCTCCTCTGCACATTCTCAGTTAACTCATCTGTTATGTCTTTTCTGTTCAGAGACACTTTTCAATTTGAGCAATAATTAAATAAAATACAACATGCAGACATTTTGTTCATCATGACCTGGATTATAGCATGGTTCAGAGGTTATTCTAGAACAATCCATCAACAACTGTTAACATGTACATTGACTATTGGAACCAGCAGGATCAAATGTATTATTATAGATGCAAAAATCATATTCACAATAGCAGGAAGCCAGAAGGTTTGTTGTTGTAACCGGGGTTGCTTTCACACCTGTACCTGGGTTCATTTGATGGATCATATAACCACCAGTGTTGAGAGTAACAGTTTAGAGTACTTGGATTACTTTTTTGATGTAACGAGTAATCTAACACGTTAGGTCCGCAGTTTAAGTACTTAGTTGTTTAGTTACATTTTCAAAAAGGTAATATGTTATTATTTTTATCCAATTATTCCTGTAGCAAGAAAAGAAAATCCACCTCAAATTCACACTGTTACTACTTGTTTGGCAGGCTGACAACTGCTACTTGCTATGGTTCTATCACTGCATACGTGTACGGCAGCTCAGAAGAGACAGCATTCACTTCATGGAAATAATCACATTATGTTGAATTTGTGGGAGGAAATAACAAAAAGATCATTCCAGTAACATGTAAGTTGTATGTGAGCTTATGTTTGAGAAGCTACTTTAGTCCAATAAAGACTGTAAATGTCATTCCTGCTATTAGTGTAAAGTTTGACACATTATTGGCCAGTCAAAAGTACTCTAACCACTTACTGTTCTCAGAAGGTAATGCTGTAATGTAACTAGTTACTTTTTATTGGCAGTCATTTAGTAATATAATTAGTTATTTCTGACTGTGCACTGCGTAAACAGTCAACACTGAATACTGAAGAGTTTAATTCAAACCATTTACCTGTGACATGAACTCATAAGCTACAGTCTCGTGGTTTTCAAAGCCAATCTCTCCTGCAGCCAGCGCACCCTGCAGGAAGAGTCGTAGAGGCAGCTCAGCCAGCTCAGCCTTTATTAGAGCACTGATGGTCTGGTGGGCGAAGGAAAAGATCTTTTGACATTTCTTCTCCCACTTGTCATCCTAATGGAAGGAGAAAAAAAAGGTATGATTTCATAGTTGGATAGACAAAACAACAAATCCAGCATGTGAGTGAGAAAAGGATGTTTACACACCGATGAGGAGTTCTCTTTGTATCTGAAGGCCAGCTGATAGGCAGCGAACACCAGAGGAGGGAGAGTGTAGCGAATCCTTTGGTTTCCACCCGCACCAAAGTGTTTACGTGCTGTGTTGAGAATCTGAGCACACATCACAATGTTCAATCAACAACAGTAACATCAGCAGAGACAGAACTCATCATTCAAAGTCATAGTTTGGGATAAGGAAGTTATACAAGCATTTTGATCTGGTAACATTTCCCAAAGCATGCTGTTAGGTTTCAGATGTTTTCATGCATTAGTTTCAAGGCTAATCTATCAACTGTGTGTAATGCATCACAGTACACTTCAAATCTGCTCTTAACAAGGTGGGAAAAATCAAAACCTTACAGCACAATTTGCATTAATACTACAGCAGTAATAACAGCAAATAGTAGGGAATAGGAAAGGACTCACAAGATACTGTTGGTCTGGATCTTCAGAGTGGAGCAGGTGAATGAAACGACCCACGAGGCTCTGCTCCTCAGCAAAGTCTTCAGGGTCGGGATCATCAGCTGGTTGGTCTGGCTGGTCCTGGATCAGCGTGGATACCAAGTTCAAGATGGCATCCACCTACAGAAACCAGAGAGGAGGAGGAGAGGAGAGATTTATTTTCTACTTTTGACTGATGTGGGTAAGTCTTCACTAGGTGGAGATATACGCAGCACTTTGTTAAAATAACATATTCCATGGAGAGATAAATCAATATTTGAGCAGTACTACTACACTCACAACACAGTGTACATAACATGACAAATGCTGCATCACAGTGCAAAGCAATGCAATTGGCTAACTTGTACCAATACAGCTATGATAGCAATCAATTCAGCAGTCTCTTGACCCAATTAGAAATAAAACAAATACAGAGCAAATATATGATAGATATAACATTGATGAACTTATAAAATCAACAATACTCATGGACAAATAGAGTCCAAGGCAACAATGTGAAAGATAACTGCAGTAGGAGAGGCAGGCACATGTACTCTGTGTCTTGGCTAGTTACAGTAAGAGAAATACCCTGCTCTGCAACTATTGCTGTAAAATAACCACAAGGGGGCACTGCAGTGCATAAAATTATGTTAACACTCAAACAAAAGGCAGAATGCACAGTACATCTAATGAAGCAAATCTACTTACAGCCATCACTATTGTCACCACAGTGACTGTGAGAACATTAACACTCTGAAGTATCCAATTCATTAATGAGGCAAAGAGAAACAGCAGTTACATGGATGAAAGTCTATAGACCAGTTCTATAACTGTGTGTGTAACCCTCCACTGCTCCACTCAACTTATGTGTTTCAACAGCTTTTATGGAAAACACTTCAGACACAAATTATGATTCAAAATATTTGTACACATCTTTAACCCTTACATACTGTTTGGGTCAAATTTGATCAATTTTGACATAATGTTCTTGTCATCTCTCTGAAACATGAATCAAGGTTTAATCACATTTATTGATCAGTCAGATCCACTATTGATGCTTTCTAAAACACACTGTGTTTCAACATTTGGTATAGACACTTTTTATGAGAGGATTCTTAGAACCCTGAACAAACTGTGAGGTTGTAGAATATGAACAGTATGTAAACAAACTGTAGAAATATCATGACTGTAACCAGGACTTTGTGTACTGTCTGGTGATTGCTGTATTTGCTGTCACTCAGTAAAACGTCACCATGTTAATGTGGACATGTTTGCGTTAAAGTGGCAACTGGAATTCAAACCTGCTCCTGGGCCACGATGGTGGTGTTGTAGTCCAGTGTGTTGCTCAGCACGTAGCAGCTCATGCTCTTGCGTGACTCATAGTCAAAGTACTCGAAGAGCGGAGGGAAGTGTTTGAGCTGCAGCACTGTCAGGATGTTGTTGTAGGTGTCCACTGGGATCTTCAACAGTCTGGTGAGTTCCTTTGACACTGCACTGCTGGTCGCTATGCTACAGCAGGGAGGAGAATGTAAAGTGTGAAAAACAAACGTGTACATAGAGTAAAGGGCCATCCACACTAAGAACTATAACTATAACTATGATGATAATGATGTGAGTGTCCACACTGAGAATGATAACTGTAACTATGATAATAATGATTGAGTGTCCACACTAACTACAATAACTATAACTATAACTATAATTATGATGATAATGATGTGAGTGTCCACACTGAGAACGATAACTATAACTATGATGATAATGATGAGTGTCCACACTGAGAACGATAACTATAACTATGATGATAATGATGTGAGTGTCCACACTGAGAACGATAACTATGATGATAATGATGTGAGTGTCCACACTGAGAACGATAACTATAACTATAACTATGATGATATTGATGTGAGTGTCCACACTGAGAACGATAACTATGATGATAATGATGTGAGTGTCCACACTAACTACGATAACTATAACTATAACTATGATGTTATGCAGATGATACTCAATTATATCTATCAATAAAGCCACATGAAATTAACCAATTTACTAAACTACAAACATGCATTAAGGACATAAAGGACAAAGTTATTGTGCTTGGCCCTAAACACCTCAGAAACTCATTATCAAATGACATAACTACTCTGGATGGCATTACTCTGGCCTCCAGCACCACTGTAAGGAACCTAGGAGTTATATTTGATCAGGATTTATCCTTTAAATTCAGAATAGAATTTAAAATCCTTCTCCTCACCTTCAAAGCTCTCAATGATCAGGCTCCATCATATCTTAAAGAGCTTATAGTACCTTATGTACCTACTAGAACACTGTGCTCCCAGCATTCAGGTCTTCTTGTGGTTCCTAGTATCTCTAAAAGTAGAATGGGAGGCAGAGCCTTCAGCTATCAGGCTCCTCTCCTGTGGAACCATCTTCCAGATTCTGTTCTGGGGAGCAGACACCCTCTCTACATTTAAGAGTAGGCTTAAAACTTTCCTTTTTGATAAAGCTTATAGTTAGGGCTCCTAGAGCTCTTTGCTTATGCTGCTATAGACTTAGATTGCCGGGGGACTCCCATGATGCACTGAGCTCCTCTCTCCTGCTCCCTCTCTCTCTCTATCCATCCATCTATATCCATTAACATTCATGTTCTATTAATCGCATTCAATAACCTAAACTTCTTCCCCAGAGTTGTCGGTGCTTTCTGGTCTCACAGGTAATCTGGTAATCTATAGACGTCCGGATGACAGATTCCAGTCCCGGACCTTCTAACTTCATTGTTGATTTTCATTGTGCTTCTCTCTCCTATCCTTCCTCTGTCTCCTCTCTACCCCAACCGGTTGAGGCAGATGTTCTCCCACTCTGAATCTGGTTCTGTCTGAGGTTTCTTCCTGTTAAAAGGGAGTTTTTTCTTGCCACTGTTGCTCATGTGGGAATGTGACAATAACTATAACTATAACTATGATGATAACGATGTGAGTGTCCACACTAACTACGATAACTATAACTATGATGATAATGATGTGTGTCCACACTAACTACGATAACTATAACTATGATGATAATGATGTGTGTCCACACTAACAACGATAACTATAATAATAATGATGTGAGTGTCCACACTAACAACGATAACTATAATTATAACTATGATGATAACGATGTGAGTGTCCACACTGAGAGCGATAACTATAACTATGATGATAATGATGTGTGTCCACACTAACTACGATAACTATAACTATGATGATGATGTGAGTGTCCACACTAACAACGATAACTAAAACTATAACTATGATGATAATGATGTGTGTCCACACTAACTACGATAACTATAACTATGATGATAATGATGTGTCCACACTAACTACGATAACTATAACTATGATGATGATGTGAGTGTCCACACTGAGAACGACAACTATAACTATAACTATGATGATAACGATGTGAGTGTCCACACTAAGAACGATAACGTCCTGTAAACAGCTGTGTCCAGTACACGCTGTACGCTCCAGCTGTGTCTGCAGATAATTATTGATAAGCTGTTACTGCTGTAAGTTGTAGGGAGAATTAAAAAGAAAAGCAGAAGAGTTCAGAGGTATGTGCTGATTCAGTGTGTTGATCAGAAGTATTTCAGACACTAGTTGCTGTAATGTTTCAGTATTTACAGACCAAACTGACCCGCAGCAGATTTTGAAGCGGGCTGTGTAAAAGTGCACAGCTTATGGTTCATCAAATCGTTCTGAAAGTGGTTCCAACGATAATGTTCTCCTCTATCGTTATAGTTATTAGTTGTGGTGTGGACTTTTCCATCCACTCCAATTAAAAGGACACTTAAACCTATACATTTATAGTTATCGTTATCGCCCTCAGTGTGGACGGCCCTTAACAATGGTCCACTCCATGGTTTCCATTGTCCCTGTGTTTTCAATTCACCGCTGTGTGAATATAATACTCAGCTTCTTTTACCAAGACTTTTTTTTACTGAAAAATCTCTAATTATATATCGTGTAACCTTTCTAGTGATGTCACAGCACAGAAATGTCAGGTTTTTATGTTTTAAAATAATTTCTAGCTCCTGAACAGCAACTGTGCTGTCTGACCTGTCTCAGGCCTGATAGTGTGGTAAAGAATGCGTGTAAAACATCAACGTATGGTGATATTCCTTCAGCCTCAGAGTGTCAGGACATTGGGGACTTACTGTTCCAAGTTTAGCTTGTTGAATATCTCCACAGTGCTCTCCAGGACTTTATCTACATAGTCCACACGATCAGGATAGCACTTCATGGCCAGATTGATGAGAGAAACCTGAAGAGAGACCACGTCCTCTGATGGCATGTCCTGACGAGACTGAGGAGGACGAAAACATCAGCAAGTTCACTACAATGTTTAAACTGTTTCATCTGACATCAAAATACATAGAGACTTTTTCCTTTAAAAAACCTGACCTGAGACATTTGTTCTACTCCTTAATTATTGTTTCAACTGTGACTTTTAACTATTAAAATGACTGATCAGCCTGGTCTGTTACCTACCTGAATGACAGTGGCAACTTGCTGAGAGAAGATATCAAACAGTTTGATCTCAGTTGGAATGCCGGGGCCGTCTTCTCGATGAGCGAACAGGGCAAGTCTGAAAAGTCAAAGAGAACTGAAGTGCATTCCTACTGTTGTTCTTCTTTAAATGCTATAAACATTGCTGTCTGCCATAGGGCTGGGCGATATGGACCAAAAGTCATATCCCGATATATTCAGGCTGAATATCGATAAACGATATATATCCAGATATTTTTATCACAAAGTGAGAGCAAATGTTCAGTCACAGTCAAATCCAAATATGACATGTCACAATTAATTTGATTGAAACCAGCAGGATGAAATAATGCTCAGCTGTTCAAAGAACAATAAAATGTAAACATAAATACTGTATAACCACAGGAGTACGTTTTTGAAATCAAAGCTCCATAAGGTGCACATTTAAATGAAAAATATAGCCCATCTTAAATAAAAATAGCCCATAAAGTAAAATAAATATATTTATATGAGAAAAGCATCAACATTTTGACAACTATAAATGGCTTATTAAAATTTTATTTTATTAAAAGTAGTTGTGACTGGGTAGCTCATATCTCGGGTACATGGTTTTCAGTAGCTTTTTAAATCTGACTTGTTCCACAGTTGCAACAGGGAGCACATCTTTAGCAATGTGATAAGTGACCGCTTTAGTTATAGTACACCACTTGTCACTTTTCTTTTCATCCTCGTTGTTTTTTGTTTTTTTTCCTTTTCTCCCCTCTTTATTCTGTTGTTCTTGTTCTGTCTTATTATGTATTGTATGTTGTATATGTACGGACGGGGTGATTGCTGTTATTTCGCTGTACTTCTGTTATAGTGACAAATAAAGCTCTATTCTATTCTATACGGTACACTGCGGGAAAATGAAGCTTGCAGTGAGCTTTGTTTCGGGGCTGGAGCTTTTGCGGGTTGTGGATGGCTTGCAGCTGGGGCTTCTGCAGCGCGCAGTTTCACACACTCTTCGTACTGCAGTTTGTGCCACTGTTTTAGGTGGTGAAAAAGATTTGTAGTGCTTCCACCCCTGGCTGTAACTTGTTTATGTCACTCCCTACATATAAGGTGATTTTGTTGCTCCCCTGATACTTTGAATCCGAACCATCTCCATATTACCACTACTTTTTCTTTTACCAACCAATTCGTCCTCCGCACGCTCCACAGATGTTGTTGCTTCCTCCAAGTTTGTTGAAAAGTGCCGGAGTGTCTGCTCCAGCCCCTCCCCCCTCCGTGCGTGAAAGAGGAGGGGCGGGGGCGCGGGGAGCAGTGCAGTGCAGAGAGCTCCGGGTCAGCAGCTTGTTTGGAGCAAGGATCACAGCGCAAATGAAAATACGAATTGAAATACGTATATCGATATATGCGATATGGTCCAATTCCATATCTCATTAAAAAATATATCGATATATTTTTTATATCGATATATCGCCCAGCCCTAGTCTGCCATGTGAATGTAAACAAGTTTGATATGAACACCTTTAACCATCATCCAAAACACAAGTATTTAAATGGAATTGGCTTCATAAACTTTGAATCCTACTGTACCTGTCAATGAGGGCTATGATGATGTTCTTGACATTGACGTGTTGATGGAGCTCAGCACAGGAACGCAGGAAAGGGTTCAGAGTCTGAAGGTGGAACTCATCAGGGAACACCTAACAAAATAAGAGCATGTTAGTTGAGTGTATGATGCATTTATCTATGAGGAGTAGAACTTGACCTTGTTAAATTCACTACTGGCTGGCTGGAATATTATTTTACAGACATTGAGAATGTGTCTTTAAATAATATTTTAATATACGCTTAAAAACAGAACTTACATATATGACCTAAAAATACAAAGCATGTTTGTTTTGTTCTAAAAAAATACATGACTATATTATGACTATAATATTATTCACAGTGATGGAACATATTAAACTAAAATGTGACACGCTGATAAAATGTTCAGACTACATGTAAAAAGTAAACTATATTAAATTCACTGAGAGCTGATTGTGATTGTGTGTTGCTGTATTTGACTGTCTGTACTGTGCTGCTGTGTGGATGCTGCAGACTTATTAACAGTTTAGTTCAGCACTCAGGACATTTAAACCAGTATTGTAACTATGTATGCAGTGTTCTGAAATCTGTAACAGTCACTTTAATATTTCACACTGATTGTTGATGGAGAAACTGTGTGTGCATGTTGCATGGTCAGAGACAGAGATGTGCGTGTTCACACCTGCAGTGAGGTTGGCTGCTATGATGGAACAGTACGTCATTAAAAAAAGCTCCAACAGTTATCAAAGAAAGTGACCCAAATCCTGAGCTGTCACCAACCCCACCCTCAATAAGATAGCAAAAAATGCTACTACTAAAATAGCCTGGTTTGGTGTTGAAGATGTGAATAAAACATCTGTCCTCTTGTGTAAAGCGTACACACTGGAGCAGGGCTAGAGAATAAGCCACAGCATGCTCACCATGGCAACAGAACTGAAGGGAAGCTACAACTAACCCGTGGCTGAAAAGTAGGACACTCTAAAGTGCTACTGCTGTATATAGAAGACAATATCAGGTAAGTGGAGGATGGTTTTTATGTGTTGGATAATAGCTGACTAGAGACTAATTGGAACTGTAGATACAGCGCGTGACCAACAATTTCTATCCAATAAAAAATATGCTCCATTATTCTCACATTTAAAATCTGTGTATCAGCTGGTGTGAAATCATTTGGGTAAAATGGGGCCAGAGATGTATGTCTCAGTCTAGTGAGATTGACAAAGTAGACAGTTTTAATATGGATCAGCACAACAGAGTCAGTGGATCCAATATGTGTACCTGAATTATGCACTCCATTAGATACTCCTGAGCCAAAGAGTCTCTGCAGTTCACAACCTGCTCCAGAACTCCAGGAAGAACAACCTGAGGAGAGAAACAGAGACCAAAAAACATTTTACAGATGGATAGAGTGTGTCTTAGGATTTACAGCCTGACTCATATATCACTCAATCATACATACAGAAAGCATTTTTTACATATTTGACCCTTTCTCCTAATTCAAGTTTAACGTATACGTACACATGTTTTGCCAGTGTAGAGGTAACAACAGCCATACAAACCTGTTTGTACTTTTCCACATTCACACCCTCGAGCTGGCTAAGGCGAACTAGGTTGGTGCCCACCAGAATCCTCAGCTCTTGTCTTTCCTTTTCTCTCTTCTCTCGATCTCGGCTGTGACCCTGATGCTGCATTCTGACCCATAACTTGTTCATTTCCGCAAAGTTCAGAAGGACAAAGTCAATGGAGTCGTTGATATCGCCGGTCATCTCCTCTGTTCCTCTGTGGAGTAAAGGTTTATAAGCTTAGTTCATGGATGCATTTCAAAATATTCAAAGGCAAGGTTAAAAACACATAAACACATTGTGAATCTAAACTGTAGGGATGGAGAACACAAAATAAGATGAAATACTTGGGTATTACACCTGTGATTATCACATCTGAGTAATTGTATGTCTGCTCTATTGCATGATTTAAAAAATGCACATTATGTTTCTTTTAATGACTTTTTCAAAACCTTTCAGAATTTGCATTTTCCCCTAAAGTTTTCCAAAAGTGGTTTAGAAGATTCAAATCTGTTTAAAAGCATGCTATGGTTATGTTCTCAGAGTAAATAAAAGCTTGATTGACTTACTCTGACTGCTCTCCATCATCTGGCAGTATGTTGCGGGTGCACTGCAACAGATAGTTTCTGAGGAAGAGGCCTCTGAGTGGATGCTGCACACCGCGACACATCTCCACCAGGTCCTTTAGAATGTCTTTACGAGACTGAGGGAAGGAACGGACGTACACCACACCCACTGTGATCAGCAGATAGCTGGGAAGAGAGGGACAAAGCAAAGGGGTTTGATCCAATTATACTTTAATATCTGTCAATACTCGAAAGTATAACCCCCAAAATAAAACTTGTATGAAGCCTGACATCGATTCATATAGTCACAACACAATGGCTCAATGTAATAAAAGCTTAGATATGTATCATTTCTGTACTTAGAAATCTGTCCATACAATTATTTTTTAAAAGTTCATTTGTTTGCTGCACACGTTCTTCAGTACATGCCTCACATTTCAAACTGACTCTGTATTAAGGTGGTGAATATTTGATGCTCACTAATGAGTGTTGGTCAGAACATAATACTAAACACTGTGATATCAGTTCCACCTTCTTTGTTAATGGCATTGTGTTGTACAGTTGGTGACAAAGATCAGTGTGCTTGTGTGTTTGTGTGGTTCCATAGAAACAAATTTAAAAAGGAAATGCAATACGGAAATCAGTTTAAAGAAATATTACAACAAGAGGAATTAAATAACATTAACATTAACAGTGCCATCTGGTGGCTTTAACCAGACATATCAGACTGATTGGGATGATCATCAATTAATTTCAAAATTAATATAGCTTCTTCCTGATCTTAACTCTCACCAACTAATTATGTATGTGTGTGTGTGGGGGGGGGGGGGCTTTGAATCCCTGTTCTCTTATAGCCAGAGCTATCCAATCTATTACTGATGCATGGTAGTTCCTACACTCCACTGCACAGCAATACTCATTTTTCTCCCCAGTTCACCAATCTTTCTCAAGAATAGATTTTTTTGTAGACCAGAAATTTCTAACCTGCAATCTTGCTCATATGAGTATTACAATTTCGGAAAAAAAAATATACCACCTACTAGATGAAGTTAAACATCACATGAATGAAGACAAGGCAAGTTTGGAAAGCTAACAACTAGAACATCTTGACATGTAGAGTGTGTAGATTGGCTTTCTGAAGCTTCTTCTTGTTTGATCGAGGCACAGTGAATGCAGTAGATGTGGTACTTACAGCCTTGGGATGATGTTGCCTGCGTACTGTACCAACTCATAGAGATCTGCCACCTTGCGTCCTTTGGCAAACTCATCAGTTAGATAAACCTCTAGGTAGTGAAGTTCATCAGAAATAGCCATATCTGAAAAAACTGTTAGGGACCAGCGCTAACCCACAATGCATCATCCACATACAACAATAACAGCTGGAAGCTTACACATCCAGATATTTTCAAGAGCTGACAATTTGCTTTCCACCCAAAATTGGAAAGTGTCTTCCAGAAAGGACAGTTTGTAACATACATACCATTGCAAAACTGTTCATACAGGAGAAAACCTATGCAAAAGCTACGTGACGTGAGTAGAAATGTTTGGTTAAAGCTTTGTATCTAGAGCTGTGACTCATGAACAGCTGTCTGACAGAAAATTAATTTAATAATCATTTATGTCTACGTTAAAATACCATATATTTACTGGTTCCACCTTGTCATACATGACAGTAAACTAACTTTAGGGTTGTAGACTATTAGTCTTGGATAAGAAAATAGTCATCAAATTAAATCAATAATGAAAATGAGTTAGTTGCAACCCTGCTTGTATGTCCTCAATGCATAGCTGTGAAGGATACAGAGCTCATAGTAGCTCTTTGGAGAAAGCATGGAGGTCCTCAGCTCACCCAGCATGTTAGAGGCATGCTTCAGAGCATCCATCAGCTTGTTCTTGTCCTGCAAACAGAGTCCAACTATAAATACACAGTGTCTCCACAACATCAATATCTTAACATTCTTCAAGAAATGTAATATGTAAAAAATTGTTGGGTTTTGACCAGCATATCGTTTTTATGAGCAGCACAGAGGAGAGAACAGAAGAGAGAGCAGAGGAGAGAACGGAGGAGAGAGCAGAGGAGAGAGGAGAGAGGAGAGAGCAGAGGAGAGAGCAGAGGGGAGAACAGAGGAGAGAACAGAGGAGAGAGCAGAGGAAAGAACAGATGAGAGAACGGAGGAGAGAGCAGAGGAGAGAGCAGAGGAGAAAACAGAGGAGGGAGCAGAGGAGAGAACAGAGGAGAGAGCAGAGGAGAGAACAGAGGAGGGAGCAGAGGAGAGAACAGAGGAGGGAGCAGAGGAGAGAGCAGAGGAGGGACCAGAGGACAGAACAGAGGGAGCAGAGGAGAGCAGAGAACAGAAGAGAGAACTCTACAGAACGTCTCCATGTTTTGAGATCTTAAAAACATTTCTGGTGAAACTCCTTCTTAATAAGGAACATTGTGACAAGTGGCCAGAAGATCTCACCAAAGCTGTGGTTTAGTGTTGGGTAAGATTAGCAGTGGATATGATATTAGGGAGCGTGACAACCCTTCAGGAAACAGTTAGTTAGCTAGATAAACATTTTAATGTTCAATGTACATTTGTACAGGTGAATTCTAAAATTCCACCCATGGACTGCAACCAGGCTTTGGTGGTATTTATTCTTTCATTCATCCAACATTTCACCCATGTATAAAGAATGACAGTATAACAACAAATATTTGCTGCAGCTAACGCAACCTAACAAGCCCACATTGACACTGTGATTGGTCAGTTGTATGGAGGTGAGAAAGGGTCAGGGTTTCAACTTCTCTCTCAGCTCTTTTTCATTCATCAGAACTCTTTGTCTTTTTTTAGTAGTACAGCACTGTGAATGTCTTCCAGGAAAAACTGTGTTGTTATCCTCATCTTTATATGATAACATACCTCCCTCCCTCTCTATGACTACTGGATCTTCACTCCACCTTTGAAAGTGGTGGTTCAAAACAACTGTAAACACTAGTAGTTTCTGACATTGTTGGCAAACACATCGCACAAATGAACTCTGATTAAACATAAAACTGGAGTCTGAGCTGTTTGTTCCCCACATTTATTTCAGGTAACAACAGAGCACACAGCTCCATGTAGGCTAACTGGTTCACCTACTGTATATTAAACTTTATGTATAGCCTTTCATACAGGTCTAATTCAAATGACTTTATAACTAGTGCAGAGCCCGTCTGAATAGTTTGTTTATTCAAAGTCTAAAGATAGTCCAAAGTAGCCTGGGATATTCAGAGTGTATTTCACATTTTAGCTGCCAAAGCTCTGCTGCCCTATCCCCTCTATAACTCTGGCCCTGCGCTGCCTTATACCCTCTCTAACTCTGGTCCTGTGCTGCCTTATACCCTCTCGAACTCTGGTCCTGTGCTGCCTTATACCCTCTTGAACTCTGGTCCTTATACCCTCTCTAACTGGTCCTGTGCTGCCTTATACCCTCTCTAACTCTGGTCCTGTGCTGCCTTATAGTCTCTCTAACTTTGATCCTGTGCTGCCTTATACCCTCTCTAACTCTGGTCCTGTGCTGCCTTATACCCTCTCTAACTCTGGTCCTGTGCTGCCTTATATCCTCTCTAACTCTGGTCCTGTGCTGCCTTATACCCTCTCTAACTCTGGTCCTGTGCTGCCTTATACCCTCTCGAACTCTGGTCCTGTGCTGCCTTATACCCTCTTGAACTCTGGTCCTTATACCCTCTCTAACTGGTCCTGTGCTGCCTTATACCCTCTCTAACTCTGGTCCTGTGCTGCCTTATAGTCTCTCTAACTTTGATCCTGTGCTGCCTTATACCCTCTCTAACTCTGGTCCTGTGCTGCCTTATACCCTCTCTAACTCTGGTCCTGTGCTGCCTTATATCCTCTCTAACTCTGGTCCTGTGCTGCCTTATACCCTCTCTAACTCTGGTCCTGTGCTGCCTTATACCCTCTCTAACTCTGGTCCTGTGCTGTGCTCAGTGTGCTTTGTGAGAAGGGGAGTGGCCAGAGGCTAGAGTGGCAGTGTAATATGTAATACTTCTTTTACCCATATATTTATCTATATCTTTTACATTTCTTATCCAAACAAAGTCACACTTACTGGTGCCCGTAGCAAGACACCTGTCACGTTTGAAAACAATCGGATGAACAGTTCGAGAGATATGCTAATAACAGACAAACAGACAGACAGGCGCTCCTGTCATTTATAGATAGATGAACCAACTGACCTCTGGTAGCCATATTGCGCACTACATCATGTACGACCAGCCTGTCTGTGTCATTTAAAGTAAAGCTTTGTCTTCAAAAGAATCTATAAATCTATACACTGAAAGTCCAATATTACACATTTCTACATGGAGAGATTGCAATGGAGAGATACAAAGCTTCACTGGTTTGTTGTGCTACACATCACAACCTGTTGACTTTATACTGAAGCTATGATAAGAGGTTGTGATGTGTAGCACAACCAGCTGGAGACGCAGTAAACAGAATAGCATTCACACACATTAACAGAGCAAAGGAACATGTCACCAAGTGATAATGATGATGATGATGATTATTAGTAGTAGGGCCCAAGCAATTTTAGTGTCAGGGACTGCTGGAAGACATGCTATCAGAACTAAACAAAAGTATCAAAAGTGTCAAAATTGTCAAAAGTTCTAATGTTATTGTCAGCATCACATCATGGCTAGACTACAGGTTTGTGAGGGGGCAGTGCATGGAGCTTTAAAACACTTTTGTTGTATCTAAAGCACAATAAGGCAGACTTAAAGTGACCAGACCATCAGAAGATCAACACATCCAGCTTAGCTCCCCAAGACATATAAAAGCAACTTAATCAAAGATACAGAATTTTCTAAATAAAGAACACAAAATTCCAATCAGCAATAGTAGTGTACAAAGAAGGCTATGAAGGAGTAGCTTCATAACCATTTCTCAGGAGGGGAAACAAGACCAAACATATGAAAAGGGTAAGAAACACCAACATTTCACAATGGATGACTGGAATAAAGTCCTGTTTACTGATGATTGTAAGTTTGGGTGTATGTAAAAAGACCAACAGGAGAGAGAATGATACCACAGTGTATCAAATCACAAGAGAGGTACCGCTCCATTTGTTGGAGTAGGGCTGGTCAATATGGACAAAAATGTTATCACGATGAAAATGTAATATCGGTCAAAATTAAAAATGATCATGATAAATGTCAAATCATCATTTCTGTCAAATTTAAAGGCTGATTTTTGTTCTCTAAGTTAAAGTTGAATAAAGTGGATGGTTAACTGTGCTGTTAAAACAACACAACAACATGACAAAACAAAACAAAACAGCAGAGGGGTATTGCATGAAACCAAGATAAGGGATTAAGCCGGGATATGTTAGTTATCCCGGCTGAATTTAGCCTCAAGTCTGTTGCATGAAAGCAGGTTAAATTCAACGCGGCCCAGTTACTATGGTGATTTATTCTCTGCAGCTAGCCTGCTCCAGACCAGGCTAAGATTATTCCCAGGGATTCATCTGGCAGTTCTGTCAATCGTGTGACAAATGAATGGGTTTTACAGCATTTCCATGTTCTTTCTAAATATGTTGCATCATTTTAATTATCCTGCAATAAAATATTACAGATAGACTATATTGTCGTTTCATTAAAGTCTGTTGACTGTTTAATTGCAACAGTCGTTTTATAGTCATTCATGTGGCATCATTATTACTGTCAGGCCTAGTGTTATATTGCTATGCTAATGAAATTGCCATCAGAGCTTTGATGAATATGTGTATTATTGCTGTTATTGAGATTATAAAAAGTGACCAATAATGTTGCAAAGGTGGTATCATTTAAGTCTGTGACAAGGGAAATATATATATATATATATATATATATATATATATATAGGTCCAATTCCCATTCACCTGTTCCCTCTTCATAATGGCGTGCCCTTCTTTGAAGGATGTTCTGGACGAGGAAGCCCTAATCATCAGACGAGCATTTAGGCGTGAGAGAGTCTTCCGGGACAGGTCGGACCCATTGGCTTTTGGAGATGACCATCTCATTGAGAGGTATCGATTCTCGGCCGATGGACTGAGATATTTATGTAGGCTGCTGGGGCCAAAAATACAGCACCAGACAGCACGAAGCCAGGCCCTCACTGTTCCACAGATGGTCTGTGTTAAACTGAGGTTCTTTGCAAGTGGGAGCTTCCGGTATTCTGTTACAGATACAAACACGTTTTTGCCTGTAACTTCCACATTTTAAATGACACATTCATATACATCATATCCATCTATTCCCTGAATAGAGTTGGATTTTTTGACATAGGCCCCGCCCACTTCTGCTGCAGATTTCCTTTGCTGAGTCACCGCATATGCAAAACCAACTTTTTTCAACTCCTCATACAGTTTAAGAGCTATCTGCATGAAACTTTGCACATATAATCTCCAGATGAGTCTGGTGAAAAGTTATCAAAAGAATTTTGGCACTCCAAAAAATGCTCTATTTATAGCCAAACAATCTTTTTTGCTAGCTTAAAAAAACACATTGTTTCATATTTTGGTCAAAGTAAATGCTTTTAACTTCAAACTCAAGTCACTTGTTCAGGAAGTCATCCAGAGGCTCTGCGCCAAATATGGTGCAAATCAATCAACAGGGGGCGTTATAAACCCACAAATATCAAGTTTCCTAAAAGATGCATTCACACATAATTTGGTGAGCATGATGAGACATCACTCCAGAGGCCAGCTGCAAAATTACGTAACAATCGGTGAAAGTGGGCAGGACTTATTACGACAAATCCAAATCGCCACACATTCGGCCTTTCGCACTTCCCATTACAGTGAGGCTCAGACATTGGTCTGTGTCCTGACGCACGCCCAGAGCCCCGTCGTCCTTGTAGGCAATATTGCGTGGGCTTCGCAGGGCGAGTCGCGTCGGGGGCGAATCACGCGGGGGACGAGTCGCGCGGGACGGCTTGGCCCCCGTTGATAACTGTTCGGTACGAACAGTTCTGGTTTTTCTTATAATTTCTTTAACCTCATCATGAAATTCCATCAGGAGCTGTTGTTCAGCTGCCGTGAAGAATGACGCGCAACACTTTTCCATTTTCCAATCTGTGATTCTGTGATTGATCCCGTGGGTCTACTTGAGAATGCTGTGAACACGCACTTATCCCAACTATCTACACCTGGCTTGACATAGCCGCGCCTTTTCATCCTGGCTCAGCAAACGTGCAATCGATTAATCTGAGGTAGAACATTAAAAACCATTACAATGATATAATCTGCACAAGTTAAATTCAGTTAAATTCTTTTTCAGTTCATTTTCCTCAAAAATAAGTATCTTCATAGAAAGTCCTGCAGTGTGATACAGCACATATGTAAGATGGCTCTGAAAAGTTGGTCACATGTCCAGAAACACCCAATCAAATGTAAATATTTCAATTCCTAACTACATTATACAAATGAAAACAACCACAGTACATAACTTACAGAAATCACCTCTGCAAACATGAACACAAAACATGGCTCAGAACCAATGGTTGAAACTATTTTCACAACCATAACAATATTTTTTATAAAAAGTGAAAGGGTCCTACCAGACATCGCTTCATCTGGAACGACTGGACCTTCACAGCCTGCACAGCTTCATCCAGAAGCTTCTCCTGCTCATCCTGAGGAGACTGCTGTGTGGTCGGCTGTAAGAAGAATGGATACACAACTTATTCAATGCTAGAATAAATCAACAATATACACATATATACAGTCACAGAGCACTTCATTGAGAACACCATACTTAATACTTGGAAAGACCTCCCTTTGCTCTCTAAACAGCCTCAATTCTTGGTGGCATGGATTCCACGAGATATTGGAAACACTCCTTTGAGATTCTGGTCCATACATTACTTCATTTCTGATGATTTGTTCATGCTGTTATTCTCCCATTCTACCATTTCAAATGTGTTCTATGGCATTACATCAGGTGACTGCAGAGCCCACTTAAGTACACTTCAGTCAGTCATGTTCATCAGACCAGTTTGAGACGACTTTTGCTGTGTGACAATCATGCAGGAGGCAGCCATTAGAAGCTGGTAAATTATGGGCATAGAGTCACCTGGTCAGCAACAATACTCAGATGAGCTGTGGCATTTAAACCAATGACTGGTATTAAGGGGATCAAAGTGTGCCAAGGAAACATTCCCCACACCATTACGCCATGTCAGCAGTAATGGAGATTTGTCAGACCAGGATACATTTCTCCAGTCTTCAACTGTGCTGTATTGGTGAGTCTGAACAAAACATGAATGAAACAGCTGGTCTGTTTCAGGTTTATATGGGTGCACATTGACAAAATATTGTGGAATACAAATGTGCTGAACTTTAGACCTGCACTGAGCTGGCGAGCAGTGGAGGCGCACTCATTCTTGGTACCAAGATCTCAGTACACTACTGGACTGAGATCGCCACATCCTAAGCTGTGCCTTTTCTCCAACTGGGGCACATGACGAGTCACTAAAATATCAAATAAGCTTAGTACGTCCCCGGCAGTTTTCCAGTGTTCCACTGACTTTATTGACATTTACACAGACAACGCAGATTGGAAGTCCACTCAGTCAGGGTAGAAAAACAGTAACATTTACAATCAATTAAATGTTATCTTTTTTAAATGAGCAGCGAATTTATGCAGTAAGGCGCCCATCACATACATGCAGCACACACTGATGGATCGCTGTGCAATGTGAACACTTTGTTCCTGGTGTTTAACATCAGGAGGAAAGTAGCAGCTGTGAGTTTTAAACCCTTCCTGAATAAAACGGTTTTGCTGTGTTTTGTGTTAACCTTGGCAGTGTGGAAAACACCAATTTACTCCCGATTCAGGAACCCTGGCTGCCCACATTTCCCAATTCCGCTCCCCTACTACATCCATCAGATCTAACGTAGCTAATGCTGCTTACTGTTTGCGGAAGGAACTTGCACCACCGCACTTAATGTAGATTGATGGACGCGTTCTGGCCTGTAGCAGTTTTGGCATAGCAGTGGTGTGTGTGTGTGTGTGTGTGTGTGTGTGTGATTTGCCAGCCAGCACATGTAATGTCCACCTAACATAACAATTAACGTCCAGTAAAATATGACACAGCAAAGCGGAGGAACAAGCTAATAACAGCTAACGTTAGCTGTCTTCCAGTCACCTGTTTAGTCCCGGACATCTCTAGTGGAACGTTAATACGGGTTGGCCTTTTCGACCTCGCACATGTGGTAACATCAGGACATGACAACGTTAATAAAATAAACGTTCAAGTTAAGCACTTCACTAATAAACGCCTGCTATCAGTAGTTAGCCTAGCAAGCTGCTGTCTGACGGCAGCGTTAGGCCATAGAAGCCCAAATACAGCTCGTGTTTTACACCAACTGAAGCTTCACACTTGACTTTAGTTGTTCTATTCGCTGAAATTAAATGCATACGAGATACCCAAAAGAAACAAGCGAACACTTTGCATAATAGTGTTTTGTAGAGCAGCTTACCATGATTGTTAGATGTGTATCAGGTCAGTCGGAGAGGTCTGCCTGTCATGTGACTAACAGCAGTGTTGCCTTCATGGTCTGTCTGTACACAGCTGTGAACAGTGGACAGGCGTGTCCCACAACTTGCAGGATATAGGTGACTTGGACATCATCATGAAGCAGATATGTGTTTTCCTCTTTTTATTGATCCCTCAAATTCATATAATCAAGAAATTCAGCAGCGACTAGAGTCAAAGTCATCGACGTGAGCATCAGAACATGACAGATCTTCACAAATACCCGACAAGATGATTTCAAAAATAACATTTTATCACAACATGATGTTAATTTAGTGGATAGTGTTGGGTCTTTCCAACAACTAATAGGCTAGATGTTCATCAGACGATCACTAAGCGTCTATTATATGCAATTAGACGTCTACTAAACTTGAACTTTTCACCAGAGTTTAGCTTAACCGTTTAATTGATGTCATTATTCATAAATGAAAACAATGGAAAACAGAAGGAACACAAGAAAATTTTAGGGTAAAATTCCAAATTCTTGATGAAAACAGCAAACACAATAGTACACACACACACACACACACACACACACAGAAAGAAAGAGAGAAAGAGAGAGAGAGAGAGAGAGGGAGAGAGAGAGAGTAGTGTCGATTTCAGACAGTGAGTCCATCCCAAGTCTCTTAAATTGCATCCACGTTTGACGTCGTTCACTCTGAAGTGACGTCTGTTTCTGATGATGGGATGCAGCAGCACAGAGATCACCTAGTCGGCTTCATCAGCTGTAGCGTCTGCACACATGCACTGTACTTATACTAATAAAGGTGCGCAGTGTTTCCTCTCTGCTGCCTATTATATTACCTGTTTGGCAAACATTATACTGTATAGGGACTCATGCTTCTTGCTGACAGACAGACTCTTCCTCACATTCATTGTATCCATTGCTACTATGGCATATATCCATCCATAATAATCCATAATAGTAAAATCTTTGTTATAAATGAGTTCTTTTCTTGATCAGACAGACACTTAACATATTTTTAACAAAATGGTGAATCAGAAAACAAATAAAATATCAAAAGTGGTAGTGACAGCTACATTTGAGTGACATGTTTTGATGAATCAGATCAGTCCGATCAGTTGCAGAGGCCAATAAATAAAGAGGTGTGTTGGTCAGCTCTCGTGCACCCTCGCTCTTCACCAACCCCAGGGAACAGCTTCAGGCTTTGAAGCCAATTTGACATAGCGGCCCAACGGTGTATTGCAACATCATGTGATGCTGTTGGGCCTAAAAATACTTTTTCTTACAGTCTTGCATTGGGAAAAAACGTCTGTCAATCTGTATAAGTTATTTAATCACCTGTCACGTACTATTACCACACCTTATACATGTTAGACAGTCGTAGTAATGTAGTAATGTTGCAATCTCAGGAAGCTGATTAATGTACCTATTAAACTCAGTCATGTTGTGTTGCTATGTATAACTTTGTAATAGCCCTACACAGATCAATTGTGGGAAACAGTGCTAATAAATATGTTCAGTAGAAATATGATTAATAGAGGCTAAATTACACATATAAGCACCATAGTCTGGTGAGAATGAGTCATGCTACATAAGTATAATAGAGAAATAAAATCTAAGGTTGATTTCTATGGCCAGTGGCAACAGGATGTTGTGTTGCTGTGTCAACCAGCGCGTTTTTACCGTAGCAACGCGCTGGTTGACCAATCACCTTTAGTCGTATGTGCACTGTTTCACACAATGCATCACATATTTTTAGGACTATAATAGAGTCATACAGTTTAGTACATTAATCAGATTCCTGGGAGTTTACAAATGGTGGTTTCAAATTACTAATGGAAAAGTGCATCCTTGAATCCAAAACAGTTGCTGAACATAACAAAATGATGTGTGTTTATTTGCAAATATAACAGGGAAGTGAGACCTGATTACAAGTAGTAATCTCACTCAAGATGCTCATCAAAGATGTATGTTAATGCCAGGTGTACACAGAGCCTCAGAGCTTAGTTTATGGTGAAGAGTGAGCAACGCTTGTGCTAGCAGTGATATAAGTGTTAACTTGCTGTGTTGAGCTGTTAAACAGGGTCAGGAGAGACAGATGCTTTTTGGGTAAAGAGAAGGAGAATTTGACAAATGACACTGTCAACCTTTTTATAAAGAGTATAACTCCACCTTAACACAAGCATCACAACGTTTCATATAGAGAGACAAAGACGTCCAAATGAATGTCTGAGAAAGAACGACATGCTACATTTGAGTAACAGATAACATTTTGCAGCCATAGATAGTACTGATGACCAGGAGCCATACAGTAGACCTTGCCACAGAAGACTGCTGTTTGTTTCTCATTTCAAACAGCAAGTCTTAAAAAAAAACTTATGATCATCTCTTAAAGGGACAGGCTCACAATTACCTTAAAGCAGCAATACCTCTATGCTGCATTATGACCATTTTGATATGAAGAACTTCTAGAAAGGTGCATCATTGTTGCTATGCCATAAATGACATGGACAGAAATAAGTAAGATATGGATAGAGAAAGGAAAATGTATGAACTGTGGTAACTTGTGTGATATGATAAAAACAAATAGCAGGAATAAGAGTCAACAATGTTCTGTAGTACTATGATTTAATTTGATTGGAGAAGGCTGCAGACAGAAACAAAGGAGCATATGGAAATAAATAATTAATTAATACTTTTTTTAATTACAGAAAACCACTGACTTTCAAAATACAGGTGTGGTTTTACTTTATTTATTGTTTATTATAGTTTAGTTTAGCTTATCATTAGTTTTACAGGCTGCACTTTTATATGTTCAGTTTTATGTTTAACTATTAAAAACAAATAACTTATGATACATTATTTTTATTTGTTTCAAGCTCTCAAATATCAATGTGTGTATCAGCAACTTTAATATAGTTGTGAAGTAGTCATACAGTTATTCCTCACCTGATCTTTTATGATGGTGACATTTCAATAAAGTTGTTGATATAAAGGCATTCGTTTTTCTTTGCATTTATTCAATTTGTGTTTGACTTTTATTACTTTCAACCTGTAAAACTGTGTCTGTGGATATAAAGAAATAAAAGCTGAACCACACGAGGAGCTTGTAAGAAACACAGAAACGTTTGCCCATATTTTCTTTATATGGACCGTACCACCTCACACTTTCACACAGGGAACTGTCACGTGCACTTTCATTGCCATCACAAAGATCACTAAATACCAAAGATCGTTTATGAAGAAAAATCTTCCTGTTGAAAACCCCTCCCAAAATTCGACACACTTCCGTTTAAATCTATCTTGAAGCACATGTCATGTTTAATGTAGTCTGTCACCAGTCACTTTCCCCCTTCTGTGTTACTGTCTGATGGTAACGGCCCAGCAGGAGCCAGACTGCCATTTTATCACAACTAGCTAAATCTCTAAAGTAAGACTAGTAAATATTCCCCTCTGTGGTTTAGCTTCTTTTCCAAAAGTACAGTAGCAGTACTAACGTGATATTGTAAGCAAACATCTAAAACGTCATTTTGTTTTTAAGTCAAATTATCTGTGGCGTAAAAACACGGGTAAGTTGGTGATTTTAACTTAGTAAACGCTCTTCTAACTAACTAATGTTACCATAACATTCCCCTGCTGCTGGCGGTATGTACGGTCTGATTGGTTGCGTGCTTGATGTAGCTGTTAATCTCCTGTTATGGCCTCAATGTGGCAATATTATGTTGATCAAATGACGTCATGGTAGAGTTGCTTTGGCTTGCATGTGATATTGGTTGCTGTTCAGTAGTAACAGTACGTGGCGTTTGCTACAAAGCTTTAGAAATGTAGTAGTTAACGCTATTTATATCTTGAAGAGTATGCACGTGATGTCACTGAACGCGGAAGCCACCACTGTCACTCCTCCTATAGGTCAGGATTCATAGATCCATGGTCAGGATCTGTGTGTCAGCTGCATTCACAACCATACAACTTCGGCTGTCGCTTTACACTCACATTGGTTTTGCATCGTAAAGCAATTCTGTTTAAGAGACTGTCACACAGACTGAGCATAGTTACATATGAAACTGTTCATAGATGTACAAAACACAGCAATCATTCATGACATGTATACATATCACATTATATGCTCAATGATTGCACACTGATATTAGTTTAGCAGCAGAGTAGATGTAGAAAAGAATTCTTCAGCCTGTTGCATTTAAATTGAGGGACTTTAAACCAGCTGTTAATCTGTTTAATAAAAGGCAAGGAGTTAGACTAAACTACAGATTACAGCCTAAATTGAAGAAAGACTCATAATGAAGTGATTCTTTTCTTTTAAATGTTAACTATGCACCTGGTTTACTGGATGAAGAGTCACATGGAAGTATTTTAACAAACCTTTCAACCAGAATGGTTTGAAAACTGTGTTTTAAATATTTTGATCAGGTGGGAAAATCCTGCTTGTGATCCTATCAGAGTTTACGTTTATCATTAAAGGGGACCGGTTATGCTTTTCCTTATTTTCGGTCATATATATATATACACACACACACACACACACACACCTCTTTATAAGGAACAGCTGTGCAATCTAATTCATTGTCGGAAAGGCGACAGTTCACCTTTATCTTTATTAGTGAAGTCATAGTGGGTGATGGTGATGATGTATTAGGGTGCATTACATTGAATGGTGTTCTTTGTATTTTGTCCACTCCATTAACATACATGAGGGGGCCAAATATTAGGAACACCAGTCAAGATAATGGCACCACCACATAGTGAGACCTCAGTAATAAACATTGCACAGGTGAATCTAGTGAAATGGCTGGTGATGTTTAATGTCACAGTTTTGGATGTTGATGTTAAAAACGTGTGAAAGTTAATATCTGTGAGCAGAAAGTACCAGCTGCACACCACTCTGAGTGTTTCCTATGTGTTTTTCTCTGGTAAAGGTAAGGTGATGTTGGCTGCTGATGAATTAGTTCATATGGACTTTTGCGTCACTCTGTTAACATGTCATTTTTCTATATTGATTTAGGAGTAGTCACGCCAAGCTATGTCTCCATTACACAGCACAGTAAAGTAAAATAAGTGCTTCTGCAGCTCTTCATCAAACATCATCATCACTGTGGCTGTTTCTGCTCCTATGATTCTTGTGACATTTGATGAAGTTAGGACGTGATGTTAGTCATTTAAAAGCTTTAATTCTATGCACTTCTTAATTATTGATGTGATATGAATGACAGTTTATGACAATAAGAACTGAGAGAATGTGCTGCTTCACTTGTTAGTGTCAGCTCTAATGGTACAGCAGAGTGAAGTGTCTGTCCTCACAGTTGTTCTTTGGCTGAGTAGACATCTGCGTGCAGAGAGAGCGCGCGCGCACACACACACACACACACACACACACACACAGTCAAGTCTCATTTTGTCATCAAGTTACTCACAGAAAGAAAGTTAACAACAACAGCTGACCAGTTAATTTGTACTGTAGACTCACACACTGACCCTGTGTGTGTGTGTGTGTGTGTGTGCGCGTGTGTTCAGCCCAGCTTCTGACTGAACCCAGAACTCACTAGAGTTGTTACTGTTGTTTCCCTGCAGTTTCTCTCCTTTTTTTCACGTCTGTGTGTTTATGAAGCAGATTCATAAAACTCCATAATACACAAGAATCATTAGTTAAAGTTGAAATATTTTCACCATATATATATATATATATATATATATATATATATATATATGTATATGTATTTATTTATATATATTCATGTTGTTCCATTGACTTAGTATGTAATCATGCTGTGTTGTCACTTGCATCCATGTGCTCAAATATATTTTCATATTCCCACACTAATATGTCACTGGCATAAACAGTAATATGTTCACATTATGGTGCACATCATATGATGCTGTGCATGTGTCTATCAACAGCAGCAGTTTCTGTCAGTGTATAATAAGCCTGGCAGCCTGCTGGGCCTAAGCACTGGGGAGTTTTGAAAAAAGATGTTTTCAAAACTAAATGTGTTCTATAACTTATAGAACACATTTAGTTTTGAAAACATCTTTTTTTATGCTACTTATAGACTATAAGTAGCATAATAGCTCAGTGTGTAGAGACAGGGGGAGAAAGACGGATGTTAGGCAATGAAATTTATTAGATTAGCAGTTTTCGAAAAAAGTGTGTAGTGGATGTGCACATCCAGAAGACCAATAAAGCAAGTGATGGACCAAATAAAAAATGAGGAAAATATTAATTTGACAATAAAGCACACTGCAAATTTCATCAGACAACACACTTCAGACTGATCAACACATCAAAAACTCCTAACTCATTCAATAAGTTCACTTTGAATACAGTGTAGTGTTCCCAGAATCACTTCACACATCAACGCTCTCTCTTTGGTTACATTGTCACACTTTAAAAAAAGGATCAGGTGTTACTGAATATAGTTTTCTTTTTGATATTGCACTTTAGACAGACTCAGAGGAGGCATGTTTTGGTGAAATGAGCTTGTATCTTGTTACTCTGGTAGGAAAGAGGCATAATCCATGTTCATCACTTCCACTGTCCTCTGGAAACACTTCTGTAGAGTGTTGTGTTGTGATATGCAGCTTTAAAAAAAAGTATTTGCCTATTTGCATGGGTTTTCTTCTCTTGCATTGTGTGTGTCTTTGTTGGCAACCATACTTTGTGGTTGAAGGAGGATTACACCGTAGCTCATCTAACTAAAAAGCAATAAATCTCTATCTGTCTGTCCTCTGCGTCTTCAACTGTCCATACTGTGTGTCAAACCATCACTGCTGTCTTAAGTCCACTGAAATGCTATATGAAACCTAACTGACAGTTTAAGATCATTGGTCTTGGTATGAGCAGAGGGAAGTGTGAGAGAACAGCAGTTTGATTTGGCATAGTTGACTGCATCAACATGATGCTCCTGATACAGTGTGTATGTCTTTATACAGGTCATTATTAACATTTAACAATGAGATTTTTGGCCTGTAGTGAATGGATTCAGTATAGTAGAAGATAAAAATGAATCTCATGTGATTTGATGTGGAAAGTGGAGTTACTAGCTGCTGTATGTGAGTATGCCTGCTAACCTGGTGATTGTTCAGTTCATCGTCTATTTCTGACGACCTTTTCAAACTCATAATGTAATCCTATAACAGTGGTGATGTCAGTGTAGTTAGTATACCATTTATTTTTCCTCATTACATCACAACTGGGTGTGAGAATAAGTACATAGGTACATAACTGTGATGGTATAGTTGTATGTGCAGCAGAACCACAGCACACAGCGAAGCAGACAGTCACAAGTTAAGTCTGCAGTGGGCTGATGACTGTCAGTGCACTGTTTCCTCTAGCATTTCCTTCAAGGTGCGTAGGTCCTCCTCCTGAAAATGTTGGTTTTGTTAGATACTGTATGATTTCTTGCATTGTGGTGGATTTTGAGGTAGCCTTTTGGAGATGCAATACCTAAATGAATTCACATTAATAGTCTACATCTGGCATTGGCCTTCACAAGTAAACCTTGGCTAAGTGACCAATCATCATTCAAGTTTCAGTTTTAAGGCCCCCCAAACCATAAACTAGGCTAAAGTAGGGCCTAAATAATAACTGTCTATGTGCCTATAAGACATATTCCCTACAAGACACACTCGTATAAAACACATTCCTATAAGACATATTCTTATAAGACACACTCCTATAAGACACACTCGTATAAGGCACATTCCTATAAGGCACATTCCTATAAGACATATTCCTATAAGACACATTTCTATAAGACATATTCTTATAAGACACACTCCTATAAGACATATTCCTATAAGACATATTTTTTGATTTAAAATGAAGTTCATGGTTGCAAATATTTGATTATTATCTAACTCTAAAAGTGAATGAAAATTAATAGCAGAGTAGCAGACTCAACTTTTCAATGGGCGATTGGCAACCTATGCCTCTGACCCTGCCCCCAAACCCAACCCGACCCGTGCACACACTAAGAACACTGAATTACCTGTCTCTATGAACAAATGAATCTGACAGAGTTGGTTGGCGCAAACACACTTCTTTTTAGATAACTATTGGATACACTCGCCTTACTGGCAAAGCTTACAACCTGGTTCCAAACATTTGATCTTTACCTCTAAGGCTCGGCCGTAGGGGAATTCTTCGACTGGAGGCTCATTAAAGCTCAGACTAGATGGTCTCCATGCAATCTGTTCCTCAGGTCTGTTTCACCTATAATGATGAAATCAACACAGAGCAGATATGAGTGGAGGGAGGGATATTGACAGAGCACATATTTCTCTTCTCATACAGTATAATAATATCTTACTGCTGAGTGAAGAAATGTACATAACAGAAACCATGCAGTGTCTTCACCAGCGCTCGCTCACACTTTAGTTCACTCAATTTAAAACCAACAGTTTACATTCATAGATCACAATTTAGAATTCCTGGAAATGTTCTTAGTGTGCTTGTACTAGCTTTATTACACAGTCAGTCACTGACTGAAAGTGGTGCTAAAAAGAAAAGAAGTCAAAGTGGAGGAGTGATTCAACACAAACACACAGCATTTAGATTTTAACATACATACATAACTTTAGAAGCTGCTTTCTGTGTGTGTTGGATGTAACAGTCAGATGCTTCACAGAGAAAAATATCTAGCCATTTTTAGCATCCTCTAAAAAGAAAAAACTTCTAGTAAACAAACATAACATGCAGCTACACCTCTGCACACACATACACTCAGGCTGGTTTCTCTTAGGTTTAATTATTGGACCATCAGTGCTGAGGAGCCTTTCCACTGAGCAGAGCACTGTTGTACTTTATCAACAGCAGCATGCACTCAGCTTCCAGCATCCAAATACACTTCAGCTGGCTGGATCATTGTCTTACATCACCTAACAACAGCTCTGTTTTAATGCATTGCTCATATTAGTGTGAATGGCTGCTATGAGTCTGTGGTATGCAGGTCTTCATTTAACACAGGGGTGTCAAACATCGATCTGGCCCACTTGCCATCCTGTGTTCTTTTCCTTCCTTCCATTTGTCCTTCCTACCTTCCTTTTTTCCTTTCTTTCTTCGTTTGTTCCTTCCTTCCTTCCTTCCTTCCTTCCATCTGTCCTTCCTCCCTACCTTCCTTTTTTCCTTTCTTCCTTCCTTCCTTCCATCTGTCCTTCATCCCTTTCTTCCTTCTGTTCTTCCTTCCTTCCTTCCTTCCTTTCCTTCTGTCTGTCCTTCCTTCCTTCTGTTCTTCCTTCCTCCCTTATTTCCTCCCTCCCTTCCGTCTGTCTGTCTGTCCTTCACTGTCTGTCTTTCCTACCTTTCTTTCCTTCCTTCCTTCCTTCCTTCCTTCCTTCCTTCCCTCTTTTTAATGATCCGGCCCACATGAGATCAAATTGGTCTGAAGGTGGCCCTTGAATGAAATTGAGTTTGACACCTCTGATCTAACAGCTGACCATCTTCATGTTCTATTCCTTCCTTTAATATTCAGGCAAACGTCTCTATTAAAGCCACCAAATCTACTCCAATGAAGTGAGAACATTTTAGTTCAAAGTGTAATCTCTCATTTGAAGCATCAAATTGTAATTATTTCTTATGTTCTTATTGTTTAATGTGCCTCTCTTCCATTGGTCTCTGAAGCAGCTGTGGTGAGAATAGAGAATTGAACATGAAAGTAGTGGAAACACTGAAACATCTGAACATGACATGCTTATCATGCTGTATGTCATTACAGTAAAGCACACTGTGCAGCTATTGTAATCATACAGCATGTGGTCAAATAGAAAGTAGAATATGAATTAAAAAAACAAATCTTCTGAGGGAACCAAAATCATCACACATGCACACATCACACAGGTACTTTCATAAGCCAATTTTGACTAATCTGATTGGCAATAAAAAGTGTCATTGTGTAACAAGCTGCTTCTTTGAAAGAAACAGCAAACAGCACAAAATGATGATGTAGGTTTGTTTCATTTGACTCAGAAGTTGTAAGTGTGCTCAACATGGATATTAACCCACTAATAACTGATAATAGCACAAATAGCCTATATTCTGTTGGTGTGTAGACCTTTTAAAGACTGTGTAAAGTGAATTCATACATTTTCTTGTAAACACATTAAATAGGTCATCAATGTATTTCTAAAATAGGGGTAAAAAGCATTTCAACCATTTAGAATTGAATTGTGGAGCTAGGCTTCACAAATTGTGTTTCAAGATTTCTGTGTTCAGGATTTACTCGCCCCTGCTGCTGTAGGTATAAATACATTCAGCGCACACTACTACTACTACAGTCTACAGTTAGCAAGTTAGCCGCCGAGCTAGCAGACGAGCTAGTTAGCCGACGAGCTAGCCGCCGAGTTAGCAGCAGAAAGCTCTTAGAGGTGGTGACTTTGATTGACAGGTGACACTTGGTAGGGGTCGGGGTTTCAGCAAACTTGGTGGGCATTCCCACAGCGTTTGAGAGCAGAGAAAGTGGTTGCTTTTTACACTACTTTGAAGCCTAATTTCATATATTTGCCGATTTTGTGTGTGTGTGTGTGTGTGTGTGTGTGTGTGTGTGTGTGTGTGTGTGTGTGTGTGTGTGTGTGTGTGTGTGTGTGTGTGTGTGTGTGTGTGTGTGTGTGTGTGTGTGTGTGTGTGTGTGTGTGTGTGCATGTTAGCAGTGGCAGTGCGAGGTCCTGGATGGATAGCCTGGACCCTGAAACCCTGTATGTGTCTCCAGAGCAGACGGGACAGCCCACACTCCCCATCCCTACCTCGGAAGTCTCCAACTTGGCACTAGGGGGGTGAGCATGTGCTACTCTGTTCTTTCTATCTGATGGAAGCATAAGAAGGAAAATACAACCCATTCATCATTTTGACACACATTAGATGTAAAAATTGCTTAAATAAGAAAAAAATACAATAACTGTCCATCCTGTAAACCTGACCAAGCAGTACCATAGTTTGGTACATTGAAGCATCTGTACATGAGCAGGTTCACTACTAAGCATAGACACATTAAGCCCCTCTACAGTAGAGCTGGGCGATTATGGCAAAAATCAAAATCACGATTAATTGAACTCTTAACTCGATTACGATTAATGAATGATTATCTCCACCCTTGATGAACAATGATGTATTTTCACAGTTTCTTTAGTTAAGTATTTTCCACTGCTGCCCTCACACATGAGTATCTTTAGGGAGTGAAAATAAAGATGTTTTAAGGTGTGACACTGTGGTTAATGTCTAGTTTACTTGATTAGAACTATGTAAAGATCATGGTTTGGATTGAAATGATCACTGGAGACAAGTTTTAAATTCCTTAAAGATATGCAACCTTTGCTGTCATGGCAACAGTGAACACCACCATTAATTGACATGAGCAAGATTAAGTCGATTAGAGTTTCTAAATGTCAGTTTCGATTATTTTTCGATTAATTGCCCAGCCCTATGCAGCAAAATATATTCTAATATAAGTCTTTTTTTACTCAGATCAAAATCCTAAAACATGTACAAAGTAACCAAATACATTTGGATGTGAGCAGATCATCATCATGTGGCATCTCCGACTCTCATTCCACCACTTGTAGAAGCTTTACAACATTATCTCTGTACATGAATCACACACAAGGGCAGCTCTACTTCTGTCCCATAATGTGAGCTCTAAGGATGATGTACCTGTGGATGGGGGATTATTGTACCTGTGGATGGGGGGCCGTACCTGTGGATGGGGGGGCCGTACCTGTGGATGGGGGATTGTACCTGTGGATGGGGGGTCCATCTTCTTGAAGCTGTCCAGATAAGCTTGTACATTACTTTCATCATTGAACATTATTATAAAGTGAACTGTGCTGCCAGTCCAACATACACAATGACAGGACCATGAGTTGAGATTGCAGTTTAATCATAACAATAATAATAACTTTATTTATATAGCACCTTTCAAAACCAAGGTTCACAAAGTGCTTTGACAGACAAGGCAAGCAAAAGCATTACAATAAAAAAAACAAAGACACAAAACACAGAGAGAGGTAACAAGACTGGCATTGACAAGATGAGAGTAGAGGACAATGGAATACAGTTGGAGATAATGAGAATATAAAAATATATAAAATAAATAAGACAAAGTAAAAATAAGATTAAATAAAATACAGTAGCAATAAGCAAAACGAAACAAACAAGCAGATGACATCACATAAAAGCTAGTCTGTAGAAATGAGTTTAAGTAGTGATTTAAAAGAAGATAACTCCTAAAGTAAAGTGATATGCTGGATATGATGTGTGTGTGTGTGTGTGTGTGTGTGTGTGTGTGTGTGTGTGTGTGTGTGTGTGTGTGTGTGTGTGTGTGTGTGTGTGTGTGTGTGTGTGTGTGTGTGTGTGTGTGTGTGTGTGAGTGAACGGGCTTCCAAACACCCCTGGAGTTCATCTCACTCCATAGGTGCAGTTGTGTGTTTGTGTGTGTGCTGTGAGGTGCACAAAAACCCAAAGCCAGTGTCATATGACATTGGCTCCCTTCCGTTTTTTACACACACAAATCACATACAAACCACTGCAGCCTGTAGGACAACAGGGCCAACGCAGCCCCCCTCGAGCCGGAACCTAATTGTTAGCCCCTGGTGTGGCTAGTCCAGGGATTAGCTGTTGGCTGGGGAGTGCTATTCACTCCCTCTTTCATTCCCTCTGCCCACTGGGCCTTATCAGCATCAATCTGACACCCTGTTTATCTGACGCTGCAGCCAGATCTGCTGGCCTAGGAGAAATGTTCACAAAGGCCATGGGTCATCAGCACTTTGATTGTGGGACCCCAAATGTCCATTACTCACTCTGTCCCCAGTGATCCCAGCAGCTCTCTGTCTCCATGATATCCAAGCAGTGGTTGGTCCCAGTCCCAGAACCTGGAAAGCCAACCTGAAGGCCTGTCAACTTTGTGTCTGTCATTTGTTCTCTTCTTCCATCTCTTAACGCAACCGTTTCCTCGGTTAGATTTTTCTTTGTTGTGTTTGTGTTCCAGCAGGCAGGTTCTCCATGTGGATTGGTTTGTCGTGCCACACTGTTTGTCTCTGCCTTTTGTGCACGACTGTCGACTGTCTCATTCTACCAGTCGCCAGGGACTTTTACCTACAAGTGTATGATCTGGACTTTACCACCACCAGCTGATCACTGTGTCCATTTAGCTTCACTGTCTCGAAGAAGAAAGAAAAAGAAAGTGATTTTGCCATCATGGCTTCTTTTAAGCTGGATTTTCTTCCTGAGATGATGGTGGACCATTGCTCTTTGAATTCTAGTCCTGTGTAAGTAACTTCCTCTGATCGGCTTTGTAAGTACTGTATGTCATCCAAAAGCTGTCTTGTGTCTCTGAAAATTCTTTAATTGGTCTATTGTTATTGTGATCTGGTATGTAATAATAATAATGATGAGAGGCAGTATGGGTTAGGGTTCTGCCTTAGAACAATATGTTCCTGCTTTCCTGTTAGTTAGTTTTCTCTTTGTGGTTTAGTATGTATGTAAAGTTTAGATTTAATATGAAATCTGTTTTATTCTCACAATTATTTCCCCCTTGTACTGAAAATCTCTCTAGTGTTAAAGCTACTGGACACACGTTGAAGTCGCTGCTTGCTTTTCACTGGAATATTGAATACACTGACGTCTGAACAGTTTTTCTGTAGCTGTAAATCTGCTGACTCTTTCAAGTTTCTACAAGAATTTCCCCCAAAATGTGTTTGGAGCCTGCATCCCTAACCCCAGCATTCCAGTGTAGCCTCCTATACGCTTTTCTTTATGGTTAGGGATTATTTGTTTTTGATATATTCTAATTCCAGTTCATATTCTGCTAATCAGTTCCTGTTCTGATTGAGACCTGATTCTGATTTTTAGCAAGAAACAATAAAGTAACACAGTTCTGCTGTAACACAGTAAACCAAGCAGTGCATGAGTGTATATTCATATCAAGGTCTTTAATCTCTAAATGCATGCTTGGATTTGCGATGTTTAAATCATGAAGACACCCAAGTTGTTATGGTTTTGATTATGATTATAGTTTGAGTGACGGACTTCAGGCATGGTATTAGGAGATGAGATCGTTATGAAGTGTTGATTTTTAAGAGAACCACAAATAAACTTTTTATTTACTGCTGATTTTAGCTGATGCTTAAAATTGCTTCTAAAATTGAGTGAGTTTTAACACACACACACACACACACACACACACACACACACACACACACACACACACACACACACACACACACACCTTGTTAAATGACAGCATGTTTTCAGATGGGTCAGTCTGTGTCAGAAGATGAACATGACTTCTATATTTCCATATTTAGTAAAACCCGTTCTACTGCTGGTGTTTGACACTTTGCATGCAGGCTTGAAGTCTGTTTGCTTTGTTGGAAAGGATAGGACTGTTGTTAGGATGATACGCCCAGTTTGTTTTGTTCTTTGTGATGTTTGTAATGTACATCAGCTGTTATCATGAGTTTTATATTAACAATAGGAAATAGTAACAGTTCTCCTCAGTTCTGCACAGCTTATAGTGTTTTTCACTGTTCTGGTTTGAATGTTGATTCCCTGTTAGAACCAGGCTGATACGCTGGCTACATGTCATCAGCTGATTTAGACTAATTGCAGATAACTCTTAGTTATCTGTGTTTATAATGGCCATTAAGTAACAAGAAATGAAAGTAATGGAAAGCCAAAGATAGGTGAATGAGCTATGACTTATGTAGTTAGTTCATTAATGCTGTTTCTCTTATGGCTTTTAGGGTAGTCTCACTGATGCAGTGGAGCACAGAGAGGTCAGATCACTATGTATCTGTTGGAGATGTGCTGTTTGCAGTAAACGCAGAAAGAAGCTGTTATCTGCAGGTCTTTATCTAACATTTCACTGTGATTTTACTATGGAACTGATCTGCTGACCCACATCTTTTTTTATTGAAGAGTAGCTGTAGAGAGCCCTGTCAGTAAACAGGAGCTGTCATGGTTCTGCCCTGCTGTCAGGCTGTAGTAGAAACACAGTGGGCTTGGCACAGTAAAGCAGACTGACCCAGGATAACTGTCTTCACTCACACTAATCTCTGTGAGTTCAATGAAAGCATTACACATACATACATGTAGATGCAACATTGGGTGCTGCTAGTCATATGATAGCTCTCTGAAAGTCATTATGTTTACAATGATGGCTGTCATACCACAGTTCTGCTGATATTGCTGCATTAAATCTAAGTTGAGGCTTGCTTTTCAAATTATATTTTAAGTACTTTTATTTTCTTATTTTAGAGTATTCAACACATATTTGAAAGTGTTTATGAGCATGGGTGTGTATGTGGTGATGGGTATGAGTGAGTGTATGTATGGGTATGTGTTTGGGTTCGTGTGTGTGTGTGTGTGTACTAGTGTTATGTGTATATATTTGATTTTTTTTTTTTTTATGCTGCAATTGGACTGCACAAACTGAGTTTCATTTTATACTTGCAATGACAATAAATATCTATGTATCTTATTGTGTTATAATAGGGCTACTGTAATTATTTAAAATTCAGATAATAGAACATTTTACAAGCTTCACAATCCTGTGTTTTTTAATATTCATATTTTACAAACTGATGTGTGTAGTGTAAAGGTGTGAGATAACCCTGGAACAACAAACACTACTTTACACAGCTGTTTGTGCACAGTTTAAACTAAAAGCTGCTCACAGTCAGACATGTGAAACTAAAGTGCTGCTTGTCTGTGCCATCCTAAGTTTCCACAGTATGCTCAGCACAGTGACAACGCTATATTAAATTCAACATGATGGTGAAAGTAGAACAACTTGTTTGTTAAATGTTATTCCTCATTCTTTGGTGTTAGCATTTCCCTCAGTAGCACATCCACACTCATCACACAGTCTGCTATTTCCTATTTACTGTGTAAAGCAGATTAGTTATTGTTTAAAATGCTGGATTGTTATGTAGCTCTACTCTGTGCTTCTCACACAGTTAGAGACTAGCTGGTGAACAAAAACCAGATATTCTCAGATCTCATGATGTTGTTTCTTCTTGTCTGGATGTTAAGATAAGCAGCTCTTTGTGAACACATTTACTATGTCAACTATTTGAGGTGATAATTCATCACTGTTGTGTTTACAGTATTGCCACACCTGAAGGATAAACACTAAATAACAAATACTTGCATTTCTTAAGTGTGATGAACTGTTTAGGAGCAAGTAGGTTGTGTAACCCAGGCTGAACATTTATTCCAATCATTTTCTAAATTCATAAAAATGCTGAAAAGCTCTGAATAATTAAAGTCCCTCTCCTCTCATAAAGCTGTTTGTTCACTTGGATCAAGGCAGGAATTCTAACATGGAACACAGCCAGTTTAGTGTGCCCTGTTTTCATCTGGTAGTTAAAAGAAAGTTGTTGCACATATTCCTGCATAGTGTTAGCTAGTTATCTATGAACTATGAAAACACACACACACACACACACACACACACACACACACATTTTTCTATAAGTAGACTGGCTGTTGCATGACTCACAGCTATCCTTGAGAAGTTTGTCATCAGTGTGTTTCATGTTTAAATGTGTAAGCCCATTTATAGACTTTATTTAATCATCAGAAACACAATAACTATTAAGATATTTCATTTTTCACTTTGAAGAAAATCAATCAGACATGCTGTCTGATGGAAAAGTCAAACATTCAGTGTAGAGTTTTAATAGACTCTATAGTTTTTCAATATGCTGACTTCTCATTGTTGATGTAATTATCACTTAGATTTACTTTGGGCTTTGTGCCTTTATTTTGATAGTAGATGTCAGATATGCCTACAGGAAACAGGGAGAGAGAGGGGGGGGGGGGGGGGACCTGCAGCATAGGTCCTCTGCTGTAATCATACTAGGGGCGCTGCCATTATGTGACCACTTGACTACCAAGCTGCTCCACTACAGTACATAGGTGCTGGCCTTGCTGCCACCATAAATGTGGGTTTATAAAAGGTCAAAGTGGCCTTGTCCTAAAAATGACTTCAGTCCAGGCCTGTTGTGGATGTTTGAGTGTCACTGTGCAGAGTTTGACAGTATAAGGATGAAGGGAGACACTTTCTCTTTGTTCAACTTTATTATCTATCTCTAGGAACACTGGTGTGAGTTTATCACTTGCCTTAGTCAGTGATTTCAGTTGAATCAGGACAATATGTGGGTGATTTTTCCCCCCACCCCAGTAATAATTCCAGGTGAAATGACCTCTAGTCTTTTGTAGTCCTGGTTGTGTAATCCCTGAGTTTATTCTGCAAGCTGCTTTTCCTTCTATCAACTCTGTGTGACATGTGACTTTAGTGTGAAGTTGAAAATAATATTGCTTATCAGATAGAAACATGTTGAAGTCACTTCATCATGTAAGCCTATTAGAGAATGAATTTTACAGTGAAAAATTAAAGAGTGAGATCATCAGATAAACGTAATGCCCATGTTCATGTCTATTATAAACCACATGATGTGATTTAACAGGTAAAATGCAGTCTGGAGTTCAATAACTGAGGGAACACAGTGAATATTTGAAATTGTCCTGTCCTATTTATCCTGTCCAAATTGGGCTAAAAGGGAAACTTCAGTATTTTTCAACCTAGATCCTATTTTCCCATCATTTTGTGTCTAAGTGACTAATGTGGACAACAATTTTTAAATTGGTCCAGTATTGAGCCAGACTGCTGCAGCTGACAGGTGCCAAACAGGCTTCAATGTAATTCTACAGTGTCATTTCTCTAGCGTGTTCATGTTCCTTACTAAATATCTTCATTCAAATGGACTCTATTTCTATAGTACTTTTCTAGTCTTTTTGACTACAAAGCACTTTTACAGTATATGTCTTATTCACTCATTCACACACATTCAGACACTGATGACAGGAGCTAACACACAGGGTTCCAACCTGCTCATCAGGTGAACTAACCATTCACACACATTCATACACTTTTGACAGGAGCTAACACACATGGTTCCAACCTGCTCATCAGGTGAACTAACCATTCATACACATTCACACACCGTTGACACAATTTTCCAATTGGTGGACCTCCTGAGCCACACCCGCCCCGCCTTAATATAATAAGTATACTTAGGTCATAATAACAATGAGTAGAATATGTGATGAATATTTTATGGCGTTGATAATCAGCATCATAAAAAAGGGAATGAAAAACATGATCAGATCATGCCTGCTTTCCTTCATATCTGTCAGTTCCACTTCAATCCACTTTACTTCAGTTTTGTCATTGAAACATCAGCTATTTGACTGGTATGTACTTGGATGTTGGTGTCATGGTTCCATATGTTTTCAGTACAGCAGAAACAGAAAAAGTAGAAAATAACATTGTCTTTGATCATTGGCCAACACTATTACTGACACATTTTAAACCTTTACACAGTTTTGCCACAATGAAAAGGAAAACAACTTTTCTGTTTGTTGTTAGCAGTCATGACACATGCTCACAGCTGTTTCATGTTGATTTATGCTCCAACTGTATATAAAGTAGTGTAAACTAGCTAACTGTATATAAAGTAGTGTAAACTAGCTAACTGTATATAAAGTAAACTAGCTAACTGTATATAAAGTAGTGTAAACTAGCTAACTGTATATAAAGCCGTGTAAACTAGCTAACTGTATATAAAGTAAACTAGCTAACTGTATATAAAGTAGTGTAAACTAGCTAACTGTATATAAAGTAAACAAGCTAACTGTATATAAAGTAGTGTAAAATAACTAGCTGTATATAAAGTAGTATAAACCAGCTAATTGTATATAAGTACTGCAAACTACCTGTATGTAAAGTAGTGTAAACTAGCTAACTGTATATAAAGTAGTATAAACTAGCGAACTGTATATAAAAGTAGTGTAAACTAGCCCCACCTCCAGCAGCTACAACAGTAACATGCTGCTCTAACACTGATGCTTCAATATCTAATGATTCATATGTAATAATATATACAGCTATGTTAAACATCCATGTAATTAAGAGTTGCAGCTGTCTTATTTGAGATGGATCTTCTTTCTGTGTTTGGTGTATGTACTCTCTGTCTGTAACCTGTGTGCAGTCTTGGCTCGGTCTCCCTCCAGATTTGAATGATCAGTCTAGCTTATTTTGACACAGTGTATCCTTGGTACGACTGCATGCACCCAACTGTAACATTCAGGACATTAAACCTTTATCTTTGACACTTTTATCCAACATGCTGTCTTTGAGGTGTTGCAGTTAGTTTAGGGAATCAACATGTTTGTTTCTAGCCTCCATCTAATGCACTCATATATGTCTTTGAAGTGGGAAGAAGATGAATGGATCTCTGGACCACCCTGACCAACCAGATGTGGATGCCATTAAGATGTTTGTGGGTCAGATTCCACGGTCCTGGTCCGAGGAGCAGCTACGTGAGCTCTTTGAACCTTATGGAGCCGTCTATGAAATCAACGTTCTCCGAGACCGCAGCCAGAATCCACCACAGAGCAAAGGTCAGCCTGTAGTGACACACACACACACACATATGCAGGAAAAATAAAATAGAGGATGCTAAAACTGACATTATGAGGCAGTATGCTACAATAGGTGGCATATTGTATGACTATAGAATAGTCAGATGTATAACCCTTACATTTAGCCGTGTATTATGTTATTTCTGATAAAAAAATATTATGTTTGTAGCCATAACTAGATGGACTATCAGTGTAAATAAGACCATCTTCTTTCTCTTAACCTTTTCTGAACAACTCCTTTTTCAGATAAAAGGAGGATTTTATTTCCATTTTTGTATACTATGAGTCACATTAAGAAAAGTCTAGCTAACAGAAATGTGTGTGTTTTTTTACAGCTCTCAAAAAAATAAAATAAAATAAAAAGGGTAAAATTTGACCCTGAACAGTATGTAAAAATTAAAAAAAAGACTTATTTACATTTAAATCAGAAAAGGTACAACTCCTTATTCTCTACACACATTACACTTTTAAGGTTGTAGCAGTGTTTTTGTTTTTAAATTGTAGCATGACAGATTACATTGTATCCTTGTGTCCCCTGTATTAATAATAATTATTATATATATATATGTGTATCTTTTATTTTTTATTTTTTATTAATAAAGACCTCATAATGGCCTAGTGATATTCCTGCCAGTCTGTTCTAGGACTCACCATATAGCACATAAGCTAACACCAGTTCTAGTAACAGAGCCAAATGTGTGATGCTGCTGTGTTTTTCATTCTCCTGACAGGCTGCTGTTTTATAACATATTACACTCGCAAATCAGCCTTGGAAGCACAGAACGCTCTGCACAACATGAAGATTCTGCCAGGGGTAAGTCACCGCTTCCTTCATCTGCACTTTCTATGCATGCTGTTTGTTATGGAAGCCCTGTGGCTGACCATTAACAGACAGACCAACGGTAGGAAGCAACTTCGGCACAGAGTATGGAGAGTGAACATGAACAGACCATCATTATACATAGCTTCTATGACATGCGGCCATTGATTTATCAACTACATACATATCATATAATCCATATACTTTTTTTTTTTTTTTTTTTTTTACTTTTTGGTCTTACCCTAACCCATTCGTGGCTTTTTTTCCCTTCGTCACTCAGTTCTCCCTTTCTGCCTTCCTTCCTTCCTTTATTCCTTACTTCCTGCCTTCATTCCTTCCTGTCTTCATCCCTGCCTTCCTTCCTTTCTGCCTTCCTTCCTTCCTTCCTTCCTATCTTCATTCCTGCCAAAACTGTTCCAAAACTTGTTTGTATGCCTGTTTGAAGTCACATGCTTATTAGTGAAATGTCAGGACTTGAGCCTGCTCTGAATGCTTTGATTGCACTCTCACCACTACTTCCTCCTTATGATCATGTCTGATTGTTCACTCATGCCCAATTATGGCCTTCTGTTCTGTAGCCTTTGTTGGTAAAGTTGTTCCATCAGTTGTTCATGTTGGCCACTCACATACTCAGATTGTATCATGCACAGATGGATTTGAGTAGTTTCCTTTGTGAGTAAAGAGTGAAAAAAAAGTAGACCAGAAGTGAATTGTCCTGCAGATTTCAAACAATCATTTCATTTTAACACACTGTACCTGAGTCTAATAGACTTAGTCAAGGACAGTTGTTGGCATTCTGGTGGGAACTGGTTCTTTGACACATTACATGTTCTTTGACACAACATCAGTTCAGTAACAGCTAATTTGGAGCAAATGTGCAGCAATAATAGAATAATGCTAAATGGAAGTAAAAAGGTTCAATGAAACACTCTCCATTAAGAATACTTGTTTAAACCACAATGAAAGTTAAGATGTGATTAAAGGAGGAACATCAGTAAATAATAACATCAGCTAAATGGTAAATGGACTGCATTTATATATATTCACCCATTCACACACATCAATGTGTGGAGCAATTTGGGGCTCAGTATCTTACCCAAGCAACAGACCCGCTCTACCTCCTGAACCACAGTCTGCCTGATTCTTGCAGTATCTGTTCACAGCTGCGACACACACACACACACACACACACACACACACACACACACACACACACACACACACACACACACACACACACACACACACACCTCTAGACACATCAGGCTGGTTAGTTATAACTTAGTATCAATTCTGTGTCTCATTGCAGTGTCATCTCATGGTTTAGTCATTGAATCCATTACAGTGCAAATGCTGCTGTCACATTCATAAAGAGAAATCCAGCATTGGGCTGATTGGCTGCAGATGTGTCATGCTGTGTGTTCACTGCACTGATGATTCCCTGAAGAAGTGTCTCTCCAGTTGTTGAGCTGCTGTTGCAATTCTTCACTGTGATTAGATTAGCTCAGATATTTCAGAGTAACCAGTGATGTGACCGGCTAGGTGTATATTCATCATCTGTATTACACTGCTGCACATACAGGAACCAAAATAACTGTTGCCCAGTCTGTACACCCAACAAACTTTTCACTTTGTTGTTACTGTTAATTAAATTCATTAATGATACTCTAAATGACATTCCACCACTGGAACTGCAGGCTGACAGGTGAGCTCTGCTGCAGTGAACAGAGCTAATCTAAAATATAGATATATATAAGTACAAGTGAATGTTTTGGGAAGCTTTAAAGAAAGGTTTAAGCATAATTGATTTGAAATTAGAGAGCAGACAGATGCTTCAGGCAGTAGTACATCGGTAATGCTGCTTATTATACATTTATTTCCTGTAACATATATTCTAAATATTCTTTATCTCTAAATCTTTAAATATGAACTGTAATCCTATACGTCACTTAGCAAACGTGTATGCATCCAGCCTACAAACGTGATCACAAGGACATGCTATCTCATTTATTAGCCAACATTACAGAAATGCAATTCTCATCATTACAAGTACTAATGTGTTGTTTGTTGCCTTGTTCAGATGCACCACCCAATCCAGATGAAGCCAGCTGACAGTGAGAAAAACAATGGTAAGGAGTCTCCATCATTTCTGTCTGTTGTCTCTGTCCTTTGATACTCATGGATAACTGTGCCAATTCCCCTGCTATGATAATGATAACCCTAATAAAGCATATTACTCCTCATAGTCACACTAATTAGACTTGTGAACCTGTTGAATTACATCATTAACTACAACGCTGGTGAAATGCTATTGCCAACCTGTGAGTTAAGGAATATAGTTAGGGGTTATTCTCACTAGGTAGACATTTAATACTTCTCTTAGATGTGCTTGTAGCTGAGTTTGGTGTCGTCTTGCCATGTGTCTGAAATACTCCCTATTTTAAAAATGTTTTTTATTTTCCATTATTGCATGTTTTTCTGCTGTTAGTAGATCTGAGCTTTGTCTATACTAATGTGGATACATCAAAAAATAGTATTAATCTCTTTAGTGAGTTCCCTCCACCTGCTGTATTAGTGTTATATAAATATATCTTATTATATCTTGTTTTATTTTTTATGCTGCGTTGGACTGCTCAAACAGCGTAAAGATCAATCTATCTAAAGAGCTGCATGATTAAGTTGATCCTCAGTAGTGTGGACATGGCTTTAAATATCTGAATGTTGCTGACAAAGTAAATTGAGCAGAGTTCCTTACTGTTGAGGTTCACACAGATCAGCTGTTAGAAGATATCTTCCAAAACTTCAATGATGTTCCAAAATTACTTTCAGATGGTGATGGCCCCCTTTTTACATGGCATGAATTACAAAACAGCCACGGTTAAACATATGTGCTTGTTGAATGTTGTAATGCACTATTTACCTTGACACAGAGCAGGTGTGTTTGATGTTCTATTGTGTCGAATACAGCAGTGGAAGACAGGAAGCTGTTTATTGGAATGATCTCCAAGAAGTGTAACGAGAACGACATACGATTGATGTTCTCACCATATGGACAGATAGAGGAGTGCCGAATACTTCGAGGCCCTGATGGACTTAGCCGAGGTTAGGCATATTCTGTTCTTATACATGTTACACACACACACACACACACACACACACACACACACACACACACACACACACACACACACATTTTTCTTTAAGTAGACTGGCTGTTGCATGACTCACAGCTTGTCATCAGTGTGTTTCATGTTTAAAACGTGTAAGCCCATTTATATACTTTATTTAATCATCAGAAACACAATAACAATTAAAATATTTCATTGTTCACTTTGACAAAAAAATCAATCAGACAGCATTTCATGGAAAAGTCAAACATTCAGTGTAGAGTTTTAATACACTGACTTCTCATTGTTGATGTAATTATTACTTAGATTTACTGTGGGCTTTGTGCCTTTATTTTGATAGTAGATATACCGACAGGAAACAGGAAGAGAGAGATAGGGGAATGACCTGCAGCATAGGTCCTCTGGAATATTAGGAAGGTTACTTTTGAAGTGTAATAGGTTACAGATACCTGGTTACCCTGTTAAAAATGTAATGTACTAATGATGTCATCAACATCATGGAGGTACTGATTCAACAGCTCTTAACTGATAGGAAAGAAGCCTGAGAACCAGAAACCATGAAGGGATTGTCACACAAAGCATAATCTTTAAAATAAGACATTTAGTGTTGTTGTTCAGTGTATTTATTGAGTGTATATTCTTATATCCTGTCTATTAATCAAAACCATCACCAGTGACTTTTCATCATGTCTTTGGAACATCCAGACATTACAATAACCACATTTAAGCCTTCGCAGAGGCAGAAAAAGTCACTAAAGAGAGGACAACAAAAAAGTCCAAAGTATTGTTAAGCAGTAAAAGTATGCAGTAGCCTCAGTGTGATGCAGGAAATCAAGCAGTAATGAGGCACAGTGGGCACGCAGGTGCTCGAGCCTAACCCTAACTCCAGTATCAGCGGTATCGGTATCTGCCTAAAAAACAAAAAAAACCCAGAAAAAATAAGAGATCAGACACAGTTAATTACAGCTAAAATCATTCAAAATTCACTCTGCTACATGTACTGATATGTTGACATCATTTCCCCTCTGAGATGTGTATATATATTATGAGACACTGTGTTTCTCTCTTTCAGGTTGTGCATTTGTGACATTCACAGCTAGACAAATGGCCCAGTCAGCCATCAAATCCATGCATCAGTCCCAGACCATGGAGGTGAGCTATAGCTTCACTATAAATATGATGTGATATAGATTATATTGTTACTGTTCATATTACCAAGAGATGTTATTTGCCATCTTTTAAAATAAACATTCCTGCAAAGCAAACCTGTTCTTTAAATGATGTCATAATTGGTTCATATCAGTTAATTAGGCTGTCAGAGGATAAAAGATTCCCTCCGTCTGTGTTAAGGGTTGTTCATCGCCCATCGTGGTGAAGTTTGCAGACACTCAGAAGGACAAGGAGCAGAAGCGCATGGCTCTACAGCTGCAGCAACAGATGCAGCAACTTAGTGCTGCTTCCATGTGGGGAAACCTCACAGGGCTCAACAGTCTGGGGCCACAGTACCTAGCAGTGAGTGTGTGTTTATAATGCCTCTAAAAATGTAATGATTTAACATATTGACAATTTCATCAGTTTCACCATGGCTGGCTTCTCCACTTTGGCATGTTGTTTCTTCATGTCTCCTCCTGGCTTTAAGACTGACTGTGGAATCATCTGTGTTTGGTGTAAATGTGTAGCTTTACTTACAGTTGCTGCAGCAGTCAGCCTCCACAGGGAATGCACTCAACAACCTGCACCCTGTATCAGGTACACACACACACACACACACACACACACACACACACGCACATGTTGCGACATTCTACCATGAAATATCACGCTGTAAGTATACCGATATTTTCCATCTCATTTTGGCCTGTGTCGATACTGATATATGCACACTTTTTTTCCCACCTGACTGATGTGACTGTTATACAGGCAATAATAGATTGTAAAAAGCATGATCAGGAAAGACAATATATGAATGAAGAACTTGATAAGACTGGGATTCAGAAGCTCAGCATTAAAACTTTAATGAAACAAGTGGGTCAAGCAGTAGAGTTTCTTTGAGTTTATTAGACAGAAGGGATTATTGTGTAGGACTTCAGCTCTGGAGCAGAAGCTGTTGATAATGCACCTAACATGCGGGTTACCAACCAATCATTATAAACCTAAAAGAATGAGTTTTTTGTTTTTTTTAAACAGAGTGCTACATCTGGCCAGCCGAGGTGTTTTCTATCTGTGCAGCTGAACACAGTGGCTCTACTTCACTCAGCTGCCCAACAGACCCACTGCATCTTCCCACTTTAACCTGACTAACAAACTGGGGGCTCAGTGCTCTGGTTGCTTCCACATGGAGACCCGGGGCTCGCTGAGAGGCTAGTGGAGTGTTAGCGGCATTTACGGCACACAGGGAAGGACACCTCGAGCCTCCCAGCTAGCTCTGACTTACTAATGGTAGCCCTGAACCCTAGCATGTTCTACAAGTTAATGTGGGATGAAGCAGTGGGTCTGAAGTGGAGAAACACCAGAACTCTAAAATTGAAAAGGTCTGTGCGTCTGCCTGTGTGAGCGTGAAGCCACAGAACTTTCTGTCTTGTAAAGCCTTAATGAATTTCAGATCAACCTCACCTGGTCCATTCATCTAGTCCTCTAGGCTAGGTAGTGTCATATTCATGATAGGAGAGGAGGAGATGTTAACATCTTATTTTTGGAACGTGAGGTTTATGTCATTCAGTCAGCAGGTGGGTCAAGGCAGGGAACATGTACATTTGGAAATGCTTTCTAATACCCAACTCCAGCAACATCTAGCATGTTGCGTTAGGCTCAGTGGGTCGCATTACTCCAGTTTGTTTTGGAGTTCATTTATTCTGTGTGTTTGAATCATAGACTGTATAGAAGAAATTGATGTAACATCCGTGACGTCCCCCATTGGTTTGAAGACTGCTGCCCGACTGCTGCTCGGAGGCCAATAGTTTCGAATCTGGGCAGCGCCATCTTTTTTTAAATTTTAGGTGCGTGCTGGGAAAAATAAAAACACAGATTCTACTTATACGGCCATGGGCGGAGCCACGGGCGGAGCGGGGAGGTTGCTATGGTTGCGAGGGCTTGATCTCAAGGACATAGTGCAATCAACCTGTCAATCACGACGTAGCCACGCCCTAATGCATACCCTGCTTTATCCTCAAATATAAAATCAGAAATCACAAATGAACATCATACTGCATTCGAGAAGGCTTTAAACTAGCGATTGAGACCATAAACACATTTTGAAAACGTTTACTGAGGTTAGAAATCAAGTGAGAAGTTGGTGAATTCTCCATTGACTTGTATAGAGACGGAAATCCTTTTGGCCCCCAAACGGTCACCCCCCTGGTGGCGACCGTTTTGATAGAATGCAGTTCTAAGTTACTTCCGCGTTGGCCTCATTTCAGAGGACCGGAACTCCCCGCCTGGTTTGAATGGGGGGATTCTTGTAGTATGTGTGTATGTGATAAATAGTGGTGACATATGCACTTGTTTCACACACAGCCTTGGAGGCATTGTGCAACCCCAGCCTTTTGACCCACCATAACACTCGCTGCATCATTTCCCTGTCCAACAAGCTGAGCCACAACTACACCATGGCCTGATAACACAGCTTCAATTTTAGCTGTGATGCATTCTGCAGTGCCAGAGAGTGTTACATAATTGCCAGTGAACGCGGTTTCTGCTGACGTGACATTTTCTCAACCCTGATATTAGTAGTTTCATCTACTATTATCCCAATGTCTCTACCATCGGTGATGCAGTCATCTATAGTGCTGGTTACCAGGGATTTCTCCACATGCTTTACCATCGCCATGCTCTGATTGACCAGCAGTGAAACTCTGATGTAGCTATGCCTGTTTTTGTTTCTGCATCATCGTGCACCCTTAGACCAATCACTTACTCATGTTGCTCTGCAGATGTTGCAGAACATTTTGCCATCTTCCCTCCTCAGCCATGTGAACTCCTGCTCCCACTGAATCCGGTACTCCTTCTTGACCACCTCGCTGCGAGTTGTTTGCCCTGTAACCACTGGCTGATAAGCCTTATCAGTTGTTGTTTGTTCGTCATCTTCCATTGGATCAGTCTCTCTTTTTTCATCTCATTTATCAACGCTATCACAATTAAAACATCTTCAGACACTCAGCTGCTGTGAAATTTTACAATAGCATATAGCGATGGCTAAAGTTACCTAAACAATGAGGTCATGCATGTCAGACCAAAGGCCTTTGGAGGACCAAGATCTTAAAATGTGTGGAACTGTAGGAGTAATGACATTACATTTAATTTGAGTGTAATTGTATTTGTTCAGTTAATTATCAATTGATTCAGTTATATATCATTTTTATTATTATTTTCTGATTATTTTATATAACCATCCAATCATACAACTTATTAAAAAAAATAACCATCAGTTGGAACTATAATGAAACTAATCATTAGTTACAGTCCTTTTATAAATGACTTCATAATGAGCTTCATTTCATCCCACTACAATAGTAACATTCTGCTTTTACATTATTATATAACAGTCACATGTGGTAATGCAAACTATTACTGAAGTGACATTAGTATTTCTACATGAGTAAAGGATGTAAATACTTCCTCCACACTGTTTGATGAGCAGCTTTGCAAGAATGTTTCTTGTTATGAAAGAGGAGAAAGCTTTACACAGAATAAATACATAAAGTTATCCATATATAAATGATATTATAACTTAATGGTGTACTTATTATTGTGACTATTTCATCACCTCTTTCAATTTCAATGTGTTTACAGCAGTCTAATTTGTCATATTCTATTGTGGCAGCAATGATATTATTTTTACCTTGAAGAAGTTTTTAAAAAGATCTTAAAAATCATTAGATTTGTACTTAAAATATGTGCAGATATCCTGAGCCCTGTTTATATATGGATCAAACACATAGTCAGAAGAAGTTTGTGTTTGCAGCATCTTCCTTAAACACAATTTATTATTTTTTATCTGAAATAAAACAACAGCAGCAAAAAAAAAGCTGCTAGGTTAGTCATTAGTGATTCTAATATATCCTTTGTGTGTGTATATGTGTATGTGTGTGTATGTGTGTGTGTGTGTGTGTGTGTCTGTCTGTGTGTCTGTGTGTCTGTGTGTCTGTCAGGTCTTAATGCGATGCAGAACCTGGCTGCCTTAGCAGCAGCAACTGCCACACAGGCCACGCCCACAGGCTCCAGTGCCATGACAACATCTAGTAGCCCACTAAGTGCACTAACAAGCTCAGGTAAAAAAAGTATCCAACTACAGTACACATAGGCTCAGTAATTCTACTCCATGTGAAACATCAGTGCAAGCATAGCAGCATACTGTTGTTACTGTATCAACAACAGTATGCATATCAAACATCAGTTCAAACTTTCTTTTAATAGAGACAGTCTATCATACTGTACAGTTTAGGTGTTTGTGAAGTCAAAAGGATGGTGTGAAAAGGTTTACATCACACACAGATTGTAGCACTGTAACACAGTTGTGTGTAATATTTGCCAGTTGTGTTTTTTGTTGTATTTAATATTAACCTTAAATATTCCTCGAACAGGCTCATCCCCCACCTCCAGCAGCACCTCCTCAGTGAACCCCATAGCTTCTCTGGGGGCCCTGCAGTCACTGGCTGCTGGTACTGGAGCTGGCCTCAACATGGGCTCCCTGGCAGGTACTAACCCTGTGCAGGACCTGTGCTTGTTGTCTGCACAGGTCCAGCTTAGGGACTAAACACTTCCTGTGAGACAGTATACTACATCTTAACACACACTAAACTGTTGTGTGAATGTGATGTTAGCTGCCTGTACGAACCATTGGGCACACCTGTCTGCATTTTGCCACTCTTGGCAATCTTATGCTCTCAGTAAAACACAAAGAAATCGTACAGAGCCTACAAGTGTGAAAACAAAAGTAATGCTTCACTCAGACTGCCTACACATGTTTATCATGTCACACAGTGTTGCAGGGACAGTTTATGAATTAATACACTGAGATCACATGATGTGCTGAAATCAAATTCCATTTATGGTGTAAAAGCTGTCTAACATGCAGGATCAACTGTGATTTGTTCAGAAGTTGAACCTATTTTGTGTTTAAATCTCTAAATTCTTATATTTAATCTGTCATATAAAGCATCTTTGAGAATCTTGAAAAGTGTAACATTATTGATTTTGTTCACAACTTTGCTTTTTAGTGATAGAGGCTTTAATTGATCTTGTCTGAATGAATATACAGTGAAACTGATATCAGGTCTTATTTTCAGACTTTTATTATGATGAACTCAACATCACTAAGAGCTCACCTTTTCACTCATGTTGTTGTTGTTTTCTTGTAACTGTGCTGCAGGCATGGCAGCACTTAACGGCAGCATTGGCTCTGGAGGCCTGTCTAATGGTTCAGGAAGCACCATGGAGGCACTGAGCCAGGCCTACTCAGGCATCCAGCAGTATGCTGCTGCTGCTCTCCCCAGCCTGTACAACCAGAGCCTGCTGTCCCAGCAAAGCGTCTCAGCTGCAGGCAGCCAAAAAGAAGGTGGGTCCTGTGGGCTGGGAGTGGAAAAAAGGGGGCGACATAGTGGATGATAGAAAGTATATATTCAATTATTGGAGGATTTTTTTTTAAAAACTGTAAAAAGAGCAGGAGAAGCTCAGGGCTTTTTATTATAACCAGTTCTGGAAAGCTCTTGTAGAGACATGGAGCATATAATCAACTGTAGAAAACCAGTATACCTAAATACTGTAGGAGTATGTTTTATACATGTTTCTTTCTTTAGTCTAATTCAGTCCACCGTCCAGTCCAACACCAAACACACCCACACAAAAACCTTATTGATACATGAAAAGGTTTCAGAGCTATAGTCTAAATTGTGATTTGGAGTTTGAAGTACTTCTTATTTTTAATGAAAGGAACCTGTTGGATAGGCTGCCTGTGATAAAAGAAAGAAACAGTAACAGAATGAAAGCAATACACAGTTTTGAATGATGTAATATTCCACAGAATTTAGTGATACCTGGTTTAAAATACTGTTGTGGTCAGGTTGCTAAAGATGTGTGTGCTATGTGTTGGTCTCACCTTCTGCTAAGGATTCTATCTTGTTTTAAATCTGCGGCATCAGCCAGCAACAGTCGCAGCACCGGTAAGATGTCACTATGCTTTTAACAGCTCCACTCTAAAATAAATAAAGTCCCCGTTTGTATGTTAATGGTAGCCTCTTCTCAGATTGTAGTTTATATGAAGCAGCTGTTATTGCATTTGTTGAAGACATAATTTGACCATGACCATATTTTTAAGAATTGGATGGAAGTATTTGAGTCACACACTGATGAAATAGTTCAAATATTCCTGTGTGTAATATTTGTGTCATTAGTAAAACAGGCTTAATGATTTGCAGGTCCAGAAGGTGCCAATTTGTTCATTTATCACTTGCCTCAAGAGTTTGGAGACCAGGACCTCCTCCAGATGTTTATGCCCTTTGGAAATGTCATATCTGCTAAGGTCTTCATTGACAAACAAACAAACCTCAGCAAGTGTTTTGGTGAGTTCACACAAAATCATGATCAGTAAATATTTGTGTCAGTCCCAGCAGCATCTTACAGTTATTATAACTGACTCTGCTGCAGCTTCACTCTATTTTAATGTATGTAGGTTTCAGTTTTGAAGGCAAATGTGAGCACTTGGTGACTATTCTTGTGCTGTGAGTGTACTCGTGTCAGTTGTTCATATTACAGTTATTGTGATCAACAGTATTGTTAATGTTAGTGTAGACTGATACATCAGCAGGGTGATTTTATCAGATGATTTAAACTATACACAGATGGATCAGTATCAGCGTTTATCATGAAGAAATTACAGTCATGTGTACATTTGATTTGGTTGAATGGGACTGGAAAGGACTCCATCGTTGCCCACTCACTTGTTCAACAAAGTAGTGAAACCACTAGCTTGTCATAAGAGCAAATGCAAAGATTAAGGGCTTGGGATGGAACACAAATTACGTTATTATGTATTTGATACATTGAACTCATTACCACACTTAATGGACATATGCCTATACCAGACAGATTTTAGTTTTAAATGGATACCAAAAGGGTTGGAATACTGGAGGAATTAAATTAAGCAAGACTTTGATAAATGTTGAACCTGGGCTACAAAAATATTTAGATAAATGGGGGGAAATTAAGTTACATGAAATTGGAAGAAGGTTAATGTAATAAAAATGATGATTGTACCACAATTCAACTATGTGCATATGATGTTACTATATCCCCTCATATTGTAAACAATATGACCTAATAATTGAAGACTTTTTATGGGAGTGAAAAAGACACAAGATGAAAATTAGTAAAGTGTGCTCTCCTCGGGACAAAGGAGGCTAGAATCACCCAAAAACAAGGTTTCTCTTTGGCGTTGTTTGGTCTGCCTAAAGCTCTCCACCAGACTGACATTTAACTTTAATTCTGATTGTAAGCTACTTTTTCTCACAAAATACTTTTTAGACCCTTGTTACTCTAAAATGTTAACTACACAAAGGATCATAGTCATCAGAAACAAGCCCCATTTCCAATTTCCTCTACTGGCTGGCGACCTGTGGCCTCTTCAAACTCCCATGACAAGTACCTGGTTTTGGTCTCCAGGGAATTTCACTGAGCATCAGACACTTGATATAATCCGAACAACTGTTTGGAAGTTTGGCCCATATAACCCCTTTACATGAAGGAGGAAATACTAGATAATTACATATCAGTCTCCAATAATCTGTCATATAATAATCTGGCAAAAATCCTGAAATCTTTGGTAAATAACCAATTTAAGGCATTTCTCTCAAGTCATTCTGTTTAAAGGCAACACCAGTCTGGATTTAGAGCTAATCACAGCATCATCTCAGCTAGTACTTTAGTCTGTCAGATGTGTGAAGCTGAGCTGTGTCCAGTTTGATGACTTGCTGGTAAAAGAAAGAGTTCCACAAGGTTGAGTTTTGGGTCCTGTCCTTTTCATAATATACATAAATGACAGTGTCTCTTCATTGAGTTGCTGTCAGTATCATCTTCATGCAGATGACACCATCATATATTGTATCACTGATTCTGTACAACAAGCCACTGAGGATCTGCAACTCTCCTTTAAAGTCTTTGTAAAGTAAGGATAAATATGTCTTCTGAGTTTGGCATACCACAGAAAAGTGTGTTGTTAACCACCCTGCCAAATTTGAATGATTAAAAAAATCGCCAAATATATGAAATTAGGCTTCAAAGTTGTGTAAAAATCAGCCTCTTTCTCTGCTCCCAAACGCTGTGGATTGTTGCACAGTTTTCTTCTCAGTCTTGGATTATGGTGATGTCATTTGCAGAAATGCTGCAACAATCACTCTTAAAGCTCTCGACTCGATCTACCATTCTGCTGTCACATTTAGATTTTTACATCACACTCATCATTGTGATGAATTGGATTAGTCTTCACTAGCAGGAGAGAGTAATAATCATTGGTATTTATTTATCTTTAAAGCCCTTGTTGGAAAACTACCACCATACCTATCAATGATGCTGGATTGGAACATTAGAATGTATCAATAGCTGCGTTCACACTGCAAGCCAAAATCTGATTTTTCGTCTATCTAGATTGGAACCAGATGCTCTTATTTAACCTGTCAGATTGGTCATTAATGTGGTCCAGTCTGAACAGAACCAAATCCGATTTGGACACTTGCTAAAAACAGTGTGGATATGAGAAGGAATCAGATTTGAATCAGATTTGCCTGTAGTGTGAACGCAGCCAAAGTTGCACACATGACTGGTTCATGCTCAAGGTTCCCTGAGCACGGTCTGAATTTAGAAAGACAGCCTTTTCCTTTAGTGCCTCAAACTCCTTTATCGTCAACACACACTAAACATCACTAGCCTACCAACCTATGGACAACTTAAAACCATGATCACTGACCTACTGTACAATACCTGCTTCATGCTGGAACTGTCTAACTGATTTTCATTAGTTTTTTGTTCTAATTATTTGAACTTATTTGTAACTTGACATCTTTGCAAATTATGGCAATCTAAACTGTTCTTCGTTTGAATAAATGGCTTGAATAAATAAAAAAATCAAATATAATATTGAGTATTATTATGATTCTAATTATTTATGTTGCTGTTTTATTTGCAATATTCCTTCCTGGACTATTTAATGCTGTCCTTTGTTGCCATTCTAAGTGTTTGTTTTTTCCCTCCAGGCTTTGTGAGCTATGACAATCCTGTGTCATCACAGGCAGCCATCCAGTCAATGAATGGTTTCCAGATTGGAATGAAGAGGCTGAAGGTGCAGCTGAAACGATCAAAGAATGACAGCAAGCCTTACTGAAGGTGCTGAGTCATAACAGACTTAGTTAGGAAGGGTGGTGTTATGGTAAGTGGAGTATGAATAACCAACTAAGACTGGTCCACTCAGAAACTTGTCTGTGCATTACAGGGTGATGTCTGCTGCTCTGCCTTTTCTGGTCATTATTACATGTCCAGGCAAAGAGACACATGAAGCTACATGCAAGAGTTTTCAGGCCAGACTGGATTCTTCCTGCACTCTGTTGTGATTAATGCACTTTGTTTTCCTTTTAACCAATAAGAGGAACAGGTGTATTTTCATTTAAGTTGAAATGTTATCAGTTTGCTGTGGTACATAAACACATATGAGTTGATTGTTAGGATGTGTTGCACATTGACAGTTAGGTGCCCAAATCCACTTGTTTTTTTTTATTTCTGGTTCACCTTCCCTTCCACCAGCCACACCCAGCAGAAAGCTCCGGATAGTAGGCAGCAGCTGGAAAACACGGAGTAACATTTGATTTGGAAAAAAATATTCTATTATGTTTTCACAAACCACAATGTATGTTTTTATCACTCTTGTATTAGATAAAGTTCTATAATCTCTTGAAATGGAGAGATATCACATACTGTATACCTAAATTACATTCATTATTATTAATATTCTATCACCAAAAAGAATAAGGAGCTCAGATTATTCATAAGGAGGCGCTTCCCCAAAACATGCAAATTGGCTTTTGACATGTGTGTGTGTGTGTGTGTGTGTGTGTGTGTGTGTGTGTGTGTGTGTGCGCGTGCGTAAATCAGTGACTGTGTTACAGTTAAGCAGCCTATTGATGCTGTGAACATCTGAGAGACTTGTTTCTGACTTCTATCTGAAAATAAAACATGAATGCCTATTTGACTTGTCGTCTAGATGTAGCAGCTATTGCATGGCTTACTCTGATCAAGTGGTCTTGTGTGAATAGCTACACACGTGTGTATAGGTTGTGTGCAAACCCATACACACACACACACAGGCTGGAGTTCATGTGTGTATGAGTGCACTCATTGCTTTTATTGTATTTTTCTTTATCTGGAGGTTAGTAAAACAAAAGTCTAATACAGTTGAGAATGCATGTAATATAGACTTTACTAGAGGACTAAAGTCAGCATGTTTTGGTGGAGCTCCTCCTGTGCTGCTGCCATCTGAGTCAGACTGTTATAACTAGCAATACTGTGAAGTTTGGCTATAAAGACCAAACATCATGGACTTATTCCACTCATCTTGATATCCATAAGTGTGTCTGATGCAAATATAATGATTTGTATAAAGACATTTCATGTTTTTAGTTATTTCTACTTTGAATCCAGGTTTTTTGTAAAAGTTCATCAGCCTCCCTCAGCGACTGTCCTGCTAGCTAGCAGCTGGCTAATCTATAGAGGGCTATACCACTATGTCTTTCACTGAATACCTTCTGTGATTGGAGAATTCATATAAATGTCAAATTGCTTCAGACAAACCTGTTAGTTGCTTATACTTCCAAGAAATCGTGTTTTCTTTTTTCTTTTTTTTTATAGAATTAGGAAGTAAGGCAATTGTTGAGATGTATATTGAAAACTATTATGCCTTTTCTATTTTTATATAGGTTTTATACTTCTCCTGTGTGTTGGGGAACTATTTATTGCCTAAATTATTTATCTGAATTGAAATTATTTTGAAAGACAAATGTGAAGTCCAACAACTCAATTTGATCTCCTGGTGTGTGTCCTCTCCTTGCCTGTTAAGTGTTGTTTGTGTCAGAGTGGCATGGGATGCGTGTGTAGGATCCATCAGTGCTGCTACATGATTCATAGAAGCTCCTCTCTGTCACACATGCATTCATCTAAATCAATCTCTCGTTTCCCAAAAACCCAGGGAGCATAGTTTATTGTAAAAGTCCACTGGAACATGTGCTTGTTGCTCCTGTCTTAATATGGATAAATAGTCATCTTATTTGAGTTGCTGCCAACTGGGGAACCAGGGGAAGCCTAGAATTTACTAGAACAAGTTTTAAAACTATTCCAGGTCCAGGCCTTCAGATGACCGAGGTGCTCAGAGAATCTCTCTCTGCTACAGGCTCATTCATGGAAAGGCAGCTGAAAGTCACCAGCTGTTTTGTCTAACGTCGCCCCATTTACTAAATGTTGTGTTAGATGTTTCTTGGTATGTAGTAGACAAAAGCTAAAATCAAGATTATACATCAGGGACGTTTGTGTGACAGCTATTCCAGCTGTGTTATGACTTAAGGCCACTTTTTAATTTGAAATCTAATGAAAGCACAAAATGAGCTATCACCTATAATTTAAAGATATACTATGCAGGATTTTCCTAAAAAACAATGTACGGACTCATATAACAGTAATCTCTCTCAATCATTACTGATGATATATCCACAAAGATGCTGCTCTCTGCCTGTAATTGATTATTTAGCTGTGTTCAGGACGTTTGGGCAGTGTGTGTGTAGCCCCCAGCCAATAACAGTGTGTGTGGTCAGGACTGTTAGCACATGACCAGGTTACATCACATCTGTTTTTATTTGATTTAGTGCGTTTCTCTTCTCTGCTGTCACACATACACACAAACATACACATACACAGAGGTGAAACAATGAGAAGATAATGTTATTATAAGGATTTAGAGCTTTGGCCTTCATTCACTCTCCAGCAAGCTCTCTGGCTTAAACTGCTGTGTGTTTACAAACACCAACTGACAGTTCCTGCATATTATACCTTTAATATACTTTTATAGCTCTTACATAGTTTCAGAGATTTGCGGCTTTGTTGGGATATTCAAAATAAAACGTCAAATCAGGTTGTTGTGTCAGACCTGAGGGTTTACTGACAGAACTAGTTGACTACATGTAGGATATTACTAGATTTATCCTTGACAGGAATATGATAACATGTATGTCTACATGAAGATAAAAGTAACGTCTAACCACAAATCATGTAGACTTTACATTATTGACCAGTTTCAAATACATGCTAAATAGTTTTTGATGTTCAGATGTATCCTGTTCCAGGCAGCCATTAGTTTCCCATAACCCATAAATGTAAAACACAGACACATGATATTGACAGTGGTTAATGGGAGATAAATAAGCAGTACGGTACTTTAAAAAGCTTTTAGACAGATTCAGTTATCTGTAAACAGATGATTGAAGTGAGATGTAGTATGGACCGTTTGATTTCCTTTTACTTTTCATTCTTAGTCTGTTTATCGCACCATGTAAATGTCAGTTAAGCCATTCTAATAAGTAATAATAAGAACAGATGAGATCATTGTAATGACACAATCTGGCCTTCATGTGTGTTTATTGTGTGTAGATAGTGTGGTGGATTGAAGCTCTGACCTGCATGTTACTGACTTTATGTTGCAGATTATTTAGGCTGTCATATGTGTATGTTGCTCTGCTGCTGTCAACCACCCCCCTCAGTCCCTGGTAGCATGTGGCTCATCCTCACTCTGTCCTGACACTGACTGTTGAATGTTTAGACTGTAGTCAATCATTCTTGGTTTCTTTTCTCTCTCCTGTCTTGTGTTCCATTGCTGTTTAACCTAGGTTTGTCTCCCTGTTGTGTTTTTCTTTTTGTTGTTTCTAGATCTCTTCCTGTTTGCCCTAGCATGTTGATGTGGCGTCACAGTTCATCGTCCAGTCCTTGTCTTCTGCGCTTCTCTGATGCTTCCAATTTCACCTTGTGTTTGACACTGATTACCAGGAGGTTTTGTTCTGTTGTTTCCCATAAGTCCTTTGTGCTGCCAATAGGGGCACTAGAAAGACTGCCACTGAACATGTTTAAAAGTTACATTATTACAAGCATAAAAGAGAATCTATTTTTCTAGAACTGACTGGCATACAGTAACCACTAGATTTTTGCAAAATCAGTTTGACATGAGTATGACCTTAACTTTGTTTTTATCTCTTGTGTTGTCGAGCAGTCCTCCCAGTGCCCCATCCTCCAGTTTTGTTGTGGTTTTTTGTGTGAAAGCAGCTAATCTGTCTTTAGACAATGTTTTTGAGTGCTGGTGTGTGTCTCCTAAGTTAGAAAAAACCTTTCGAGCAAATTAGTGATCACATTTTGTTAGACATTTGTAATTTCATCCTAGGCTAACTAAGAGTTCATCATTGGGAGTTCTTATTTGAGTGATGTTATGAGGAGGTAATATTTACTAATCAGTTGTTAATATCAACCTGTTGGCTGACCACCACAAGCACATGATGCTGTTTTTGCTCTTTTTTATGTGGAGAATCAGCCACAAACTCCACAGAGGAGAGGCTTGTTTTGTCACAAAAGTATATTTAGTATGCATGTTTTTTTTATTTTATCTGCACTGAAATTCATGGCAAAATGTGATCTAGTTGTATTGAGTTTAAAATGATGAATAAACTGGTGCCAAATGTTTTGCTCAATCAGTATTTTCCTCTTCCAGTGCATTTGCTTCACTGGTCAGATGAGTCGTAGCAGCAGGGTTGATTGGTGTGACAGGTGGCATCGTGTACAGCAGGTTTTACTGAAGAACTGACTGAGGCTTGACGTCAGGTTGACTGGTTGAGACTTTAAATGAGTTGTTTTGTGTGGAACTATGCAGACCCAGAGTGTTCACACACACCAGTATCAAACACAAGTGCCTACTCAAAAGCAGTGGTGTGTGTACTGTATCTGTTAGTGTGTAATCATTGAGACCTTTCAGCCCACTAATGTAACCTGTAGTCTGTCTGTTTCCCTGACCAGTGGAACAATGTTGTGGCTAACCAGTGTGAGGCCATTAAGTTAAAAAGTCAAAAGCTATCATTCACTGATCATCTCATCCTGCTTGAATATTCAATGCAACTTTATTTTGCAGGTCACATAGTGTCTTACAGTCTCATAGAAAGGAACTGTAATGTAACTGTGTATGACTTGTGTAACCTGGTAGTAATTAAAGGGAAAATGGAGAAGAAAAATCAATAAATCTGTATTCTTTTAGTCAGACAGCAGGTCAGATAAACATGCAAAAATGTGATATTGTCTACAGGCAACACTACAACATACAGTACAATGAATATTAATCAACTAAACTCAAATGTAGTTTGAATGTTTAGGACCTGTTGAAATAAAGACTTAGAATATTCTCTAAATACATACTTGAAGGACCATAACATTGTTTCAGTAGCAATTAAAAATGATACTGCATAAACATGTTCTCCCACAAATCATTTTCTCACAGAACAAAAGAAACCAGAGTTTTCAAATGTAAACAGCCATGCCAGCACTTACAGGAAATAAAATGCAGTCTAACACTGGCAGAAGTATGATTCAAATCAGTAACTGTAAAAAGGAAATTATCCATGACTATGAATCAGAGCGTTTTCAACATACATTTAGTCTATACCAAAATGAAGAGAAAAGGTTTGATACCAGGTTTGATCACTTTATTGTAAATGGTGTATATTTCATTACTACTAATTTTCTAAAGTCCTTTTCATTCCTTATGAAAATCAATGTGGAGATACTTGAAACTTCTTTGACTTGGCTCATCCATCCTGTCTGATGTAATGGTTGTGTGAGATATGTTGTTTAGTAATGCAGTGCAAACATATTCAGCACAGCCATGATGTTCATTGGTTGGTTGCATAACTAAAGCATGTCATGTTGACTCTACATGCTGTGGAGCCCAGGAAGGGACATGGAGGGAAATATTGTAATCATAATGCTGTGTAATGGATTTTGACTTTTGCACAAATCATTATTTTACCAGTACTTGTGTTAGAAAAGCATGAACCGGGTCTTCATATCAACTCAACATTCTTGTATTTTAACGACGAGTGATAGTGACATGATGATCACAGAATTATATATAGTCCCAGCAAGCAGTATTGGTCATGGCTCTTCAGGTGAACATACAGGATACAGTTATCTCTTTTTTGGACCTAATGCCACTTAAAGAAACAAAAAAACGAATTGAGAGGTTAAATAAATTATTGAAATAATCCAATTAAATTGTTGTAAAAACACAGACTAGAATTGTGGGTGTTATGTCGAATGTTGAATATAACATCAGTCGGCTTTGTGGGTTCATTTCAGAAAATTGTCCATTGTCCAAACATCAGTCAGTGTTAAAATGTTATGCAAATACAATGGAAGAATTCTCTAGAACCAAGTAAGTAAGTAAGTAAATGTATTCATATTGCACCTTTCCAGACCTGTCTTTGAGTCTTGTTTCTAATCAGTTGGTCTTGAATATAAAATTAGCCGTCAGTTATATACAAAATACAATGCATAGATGAGTTTTTATTACACAGCTACAGAGGAAGTGACAGCATGGATTTAGTACATGTCAGTCAGTATTTCACATGATTTATGCATTAACATTCATAGAGGAACTGAGTCATAATTAGACTCAATTTTGTCAGTTCATCATATCCAGGCTTTATGGTTAAAGTACGCATATTGTACTAGTATTGTCATTTTCATTTAGACAGTGTGGAGTTTAATTACAACATCACAGTTTTCCCACTTTTTTTATTCATTTTTAAATCTAAAAATAGTTTCTTTTGAAGGCCTGAATCCTCTTTTTTGCATGTGGAATGCTTCCTATTTTAGTTACCCTATAAACTGCTCCATTGCTGATCCCTAGATGACTTGGAAGTGTATTGATCTTTATGTCGAGGGTTTTTTTAATCCTCTGATTTAGATCTTCCTCTGATTTATATCTTCCTCTGTGTTTCTTCCTGGCTTCCATAGAAATATATTTAAAAATCTAAACATCTTTTTACAGCTTTGGAAAATGATTAGTACTAATTAAGAAGACCAGATTTGTAATAAAACAAAACAAAAATATTAAAACAGATATAACCACTGATATGGTCCTTCAGTTTTGTCATCAAAGATGAATAGTTAATATGAGGTGAAGCACTCTGCCTTTCACACATGAATCTGAAGGTATGACAGCGAGGCTAAATGAATGATGTATTAATGACAAAGTGGAGTAAAGTGTGTTCCTCTCCTTTCACAGATGACATGAGGAGTTAGACTCCTGATAGAATTTGGGTGACAGTGTTTACTTTTGAATAAACATATTTTCTATTTTGCTACAACAACTATCCTCCTGCTCACTGAAACTGAAACAGTTTAAAGGTATAAAACTCAGACCAAACTCCCCATTCTTACATACAGAACATGACATGATGAGGCCTTTTGAAATATTTCTGTGAAGTTGCCTTTTGCTGCATTGCATTGAAGTAAATGCAATTTTTGTTTTGTTTTTTTTGTTGTTAATTATTACATTGTTGTGATCTTGATGTGAGATGTGGCTAAATCACTTAATGGACAAAACCCCCAGTTAGTTTTTTTTTTTCTTTGGGGTGGGAACTGTGTCTCCAGTGTTTGGATTGTTTTTAAGGTTTGAACCTTTGCTGTCTGTACCAATGAGAAATGTCAGCTGGACTGGAGTCCAGCTGACATTTCAACTGTGAGCTGACGATGTGATCCCTTTTGCTTGGTTGGTTGGTTGGTTTCTGTGCAAATAAAATGTTTGAGAAACCTTCTTAATCCCTGTGTTTTCTGTCAGAACTCCAACTATGTGGTTTGCTTTGTATTTTGGAAGATTGGTACTGCCAGTCACCATGCAATACTCCACAGTATCTACATTAGATATAATAAAATACGAGGGAATTAGCACTGAGTGGGCAGTTCCATTTCCTCGAAGCCAGTATCCCCACCATAGAGGATGAGACTGTCACATTGTATATATACAATGATAATGTATGTCATAATCATTGCAAAAGAAAATGCTATTATTACCAAGGATGGAATGGAAAAACAACAATTAAATAGCTAGATATCATTAACAAATGAATGGTTCCTCAAAAAATACACTATATATGTATATGTATATATTTAATTATTTATGTAACCTCACCCCCCCCCCCAACAAAAAAAAAACATGTTGGGGTCATCGGGGGTCTATTCCAGAAAGACCCCCGACAGAGTTTTGGGTACCAGAGCAGCTAATTCTGAAGTTCAGTCAACTCTGATGATGTTCACTCTGAGATAAGCGTCTGATTGGAGAATGAAAATACACATAATTATGACAATTTAGTGGCCATAAAAGCCAAGGCAGTGGTGATGAAAACAATGGGATAAGCAAAGAGAGGGAAGATGACAAAGATAGTGTAATGAGAGTCTCCAAAAAACTCCAATGGGAAATGTGTGGATTTGATTAAGAAATTTTGGGGTAAGAAAAGGGAATAGGAGAATGCAGTTTTAGAATCTGAAGGAGAAGTAGCAATTACAGAAAAGGACACATCTGAAATTAAAATTAAAGCTGCAACCAGCTCTGAACCTCACACTTGACATATCAGAAGGAGCAGCAGTTTTGTAGTAGTAATTTGACACCTTTGAATTGTCAGGATTATGTGGCACTGTGTAAATGAGTGAAATATGTGAAATGAGTTTGTTATAATACAACTCCTGCAAATGTGAAATAAATCCAAAATGGCTGACTTCCTGTTGGACGTATGGTTCAAAAAGGCTTTTTGTGCATTGGGCCATGATACAGTACATGTATTATTTCATGCATCTATTTCAAACTTGGACTTGGACTTTTTCATTTCTCTAGGGTGAGCTTCGAGCCATTTTGCCACACTCAAGCCCAAGACCCTAACCCTAACCCCAACCCTAACCCAAGACCCATGTTAGATATCAAGTTCCACCACTTCGGATGCTTGTGCAAAGTTTTGTGAGTTTTCAAGCATCCCTCGTCCCTCAAAAACAGCTTTGGATTTCATGCAGAATAATGAAACCATGGCAACGGCTTTTGATGAAAACTCAAAAGCTTCACTATTTAGCATCATCAATGTCTTACAATTTAGCTGACCAAAATTCACCTGCTAGAAGTAGTTTGTCAAAGTATAGGCCTTATAACTTCCTGTTGCCAGTAGGTGACACTATAGAACTCATTATGGGCTTGTCCTACTTCTTCAAACTCAGAACATGTAATTATACAGGGTAATAAGTAAGATTAAAAAAAAGACAATGTATGAAGGAAGAGCTGAGAAAAAACACCTGCCAAGTGGGTGGAGCAGTACTTTTCTTTGAGTTTATCATACAGATTGGAATAATGATCCGGATTAATCTGCGCTGCACATTCCGACACAGCAGGGGGCGCTAATGCAGCTGTCGTTAAAAAAAATAGACACTGCAGCCATCTTTTTTGACACTTCCGGGTACAGTCTAATCAGAGAGTCGGGGTGCACAGCTGGACTGATCTTATCTGTAGAGGTTCAGGACGTCTCCAGGTAAACAACACTCGATCATCTCAACTCAACACAGACTGTGAAGAGGCAACATGGCGACCACCATCAGCACCCAGCGGGGACAGGTAACGTGTTAGCAGCTGGTTGACAGGCTCAGCGGTACTGAGTTAGCTTGGCTGGAGTTTGTCAACATTTCTAATGGAAGTCATGAAAGTGCAGCATACACGCTCTGCTTCCCTCACACTCACCTCAGGTTATGTACCGAGACAACAGTCTGGAACGGAAACGTTATGTCATGAGTTTACGTCAGGTTAGTTTGTAGTTTGTATTCTCTGAGTTTAACCAAGTAACGCACACACACAGTCACTGTTAACCCATGATTCATCAGCAGTGACGAGAAAGAAGCTTCACATGAACGTTAATGACAAATGAGTAGTGTGTGCCCCCCCCCCCCCCCCCCCCCCGTTTTGTTAGAGTAGTGAGTGTGTACCCCCCCTCCCTTGTTAGTAGAGTGTGTCGTCGTCCCCGTGTTAGTAGTGTGTCCGTGTGTCGTCCCCTTCTCGTGTTAGAACTGAGAGTAGAGAGAACTGGTTGTCATGGTAATCACCTCAGAAGATGATAGTTTGGAATAAGAAGAAAGACAGCTGGCAGACACAATAATCTTAAACCCTGCAGTCCTCAGCTAGCACTGATGAATGTCTATATATAGTTAGTACAAATGAATGGTTACATGTATATACACTTGACTGCCTGTCGTAGTAGCTCTTGCTGTATTGTACACTTGCATACATACATGAACACTAACACCATGAAGCTGAGAAGTAAAGGTTTTCTGGTAAACTGCACTCTACTTTTGGAAAACCGCCATGCAATGCAAGGATAATATACACTAACTACCAACAAAATGTGTACATTCAGCTTTTTTGTCAATTTTTTAAGAAAATGTCTTTTATAACTTTAATTTTAATTGACTGAGTTTGGGTAGTTTTTTAAACCTCTTTTACTACATATTTGTCTGCTCATCTACTATGTTATATAGAAATTGGTATTGTAAAATGATGTCATATTTGATAGTTTTAGATATATGGTTTAAAGGTCAGTCAAGTTAAAATGATGGTCACTGCTGGTCTGCCAGGCTAGGTGCTGGTAGTAGGAGTTTAACTAGTCTCCATCATGTTGCCTTGTTTAGTGATGTGTAATAATAATTAGTGAAAACCTGTCATACTCTTATCAGTCTGCTGTACGGTGTTTGCCTGTTGTTGACACTGTTGATCACACGCACATGACTTGTACAAGCTGGAAACTATGATCCATATCATGAGGGTGAATAATTTCCTCCTGATGATTTTCACAAGATTAGAATGAATAAGTTGTATTTCTGGTCCAATTTTTCAGTCAGGAGACCATTGTATTTTTGTAATTTCATATTAACTGTATAATCTATACTGACACAAATAAAGGCAGAATAACCGATACCATATGCTCACTTACTAATTAATGGACCTTAAAATATGATAAACATTTTTAGGTAAAATCCAAACAGACCATACCAAAGCTTTTCTTTAAATCAGCAAAAATGTTTCTTTGAGTTATATTGTATTTGTATGTATTTATGTGGATGCAGGTGTATATTGGGGAACTTCCCCAGGACTTCCTGCGGATCACTCCCACCCAGCAGCAGCAGCAGGTTCAGCTGGATGCTCAGGCAGCCAGGCAGCTGCAGTATGGAGGCGCACTAGGGACTGTTGGCCGACTCAGCATCACAGTGGTCCAGGTGAACACAGTACACAATGTATTTCAGAGATATGATTGACTGGATTATATATGTATTGGATCATCATCACTCTAGTTACTGTTAAATCAACAATAACAAACACTGGAAGTGTAGATACTCCAGAGGATACACTGTCTTACTACCTGCTATTGATTAAATTCAGTTTCATTTATATACCATCAAATCACAACAAAAGTTATCTCAAGGCATTTTTTTACATAGAGCAGGCCTAAACTGTACCTTTTTAATAGTACTGCTGATGTTGTGGTCTTAGAGTTGTGACCCTCTAATGTTCACTTTTTTAATAATACAGGAGCACACTGTCATTGAAGCTAACCTCCACCAACAGTCTCCAGCTTTGATAGCTTGGTGAGAATGAACAGGATCATTGTAGCAGGCTAACATGTTAAACTAAGGGCTAATAACCAGAAAAAGTTGTACATTCTGAGTATGTCAAAGAAAGCACCTCCTCCTCCCTGTCTGGTAGTTCACATCCCTTTGCATCATCCATCACAATCATGGAACATACACATTTCAAGAGTATAAGTCCACTCGTGGCCACTAACAAAATGCCTGTTACGCCCCCCCTAGGCCCGCATGTAACAATGCCATATGTAATCAAATTAAAAACCTAATTCAGTTGTGTTTTAAAGCTGCAGTTGGTAAGTCTTATAAAAGTAACTTTTTGTCATATTTTCTAAGACTGTCACTATGTAAAGACAGCATTACATGAAACTAGTAATCTGTAAAAAAAAAAAATCCACCGCAGCCGGAAAAAAGAACCAATCAGAGCCAGGATTGTGTCTGATGGAGTGTCTGACAGCTGTCGATCACTGCTCACTGCTCTCACACACAGCCCCCTCCCCTTCCTCCTCAGCTCGGTTAAGCTCATGTCTCTGAGTTTCTAGGTAAGGTATAGCCATGTGAAAGTCACTGTAAAGCGTTTTATATCTAGCTGTGTGGAGTGTAGTTCATGTATTACCGATCGCGCGCACGTCAGCCTCCCCTGGGGGAGGGACTTTGGAGGCAGGGCAGGAGTGCAGCGGAGAGGGAGGGGGAGGGATCTGATAGTTGTACTTCTTCAAATTTGATGCTAAGTCCTCTCTCTCCTCAAAGTTACCAACTGCAGCTTTAATGCAATAAAATATATTTCATAGCCTTCAGGATTCCTGTTTGAAATGGGGAATCAGTTAATCAGTCAAGCCTAGACTTTATTGAGAGACTTTGGGTCCCCTCAGATCTACCTCCTCCATCCACCTCTCTGCCCCCCCACCCTCCCGGCTCGTTACCATGGGGAACAGTGCTTTCAGCCACTCTGCCCCCCCGACTCTGGAACTCACTTTCTCCAGACATCATTTATTTAGAACTGCATACCCCACTTAACCTGAACCACTACCTCACTTTACACTGTCTTCTTCTTCTTCTTCTTCTTCTTCTTCTCCTTCTTATCATTATTAATAATAATAATATTGTGTGTGTGTGTGTGTGTGTGTGTGTGAGATAAAGTACATTAGATTTAAATGTCTCTTAACCTACCAGCTCTCTCTCTTAATTTGACCACATGTCTTTCATTTCTGTATAGTTGTTATTTTATTGTTGTTGTAAGCACTCTCTTCCTTCTGGTGCAATTATCCCTTAGGCAAGCAGGCCAGCCACAGCTGCATTGCAGCTAATGTTAATAATCACCTAATTATTACAAAAGTAATGCTAGCTCCTTGATCCTTAGCTACATCCCACTGTTGCAAAGAAACAAGTGTCTAGTCTCCTGTCAGGTTACCAAAAGTTAATCCCCACCTTCCAGTCACAATAGAAAAGTTGTAATGGCCATGTGTATATAGCATGCCATGCTATGAGTTTTTAATGTGTGCATGTAAATGAAGTCCATTCCGAACAGAAATGATGTAGAATAGCATAAAAATGTAGACTGCTGGTTCCATATTTTAAATCATCATCATCAAATGTATACCACCACCCACTAAATACACGGAAGTCACAGGTCAGCTGATCTTCAGTGTATCACCTTACTGAAGCTGTCCTGTTTGTTTTTTGCTGCACAGGCCAAGCTGGCCAAAAACTATGGCATGACCCGCATGGATCCATACTGTAGGATCCGACTGGGCTATGCAGTCTACGAGACCCCAACCGCTCACAATGGAGCCAAGAACCCACGCTGGAACAAGGTGATCCAGTGTACCATTCCTCCTGGCGTGGACTCCTTCTACCTGGAGATCTTTGATGAGGTGAGGAGGTGGGAGAGGTTACACTGGCCATAGACCTGTGGATCATTTGAACTTCTAAATATGTATGTATGTGGGGACTGATGTTGCTTGGAAGAAAAGAAGAAATGTGGGAAAAGTGATATCCTATATATGTGTACATTTGCCCAATATTTAATGTTGAAACATGTTAAAAACAAAACAATACAATACAATAAGAAACATGTAGATAATGACCAGCCATATCCTTAGAACTGGTGTTCAACTCTGAACTACATCTAATGAGGGAGCAGCAGCCTCATGTCAGATCAGTTTAGTCGTCTTCATTATTGCATGTGTGTATGTAGTGATTCAATGAGCATGTTTTCTGTGTCTGTGTGTTTCTGCTGATATGCCTTCCAGAGAGCATTCTCCATGGATGACAGGATAGCATGGACACATGTCACTATCCCTGAAGGCTTGAGGGAGGGCAGTGTGGTGGATGAGTGGTTTAGCCTCAGTGGCAGACAGGGCGACGACAAGGAGGGCATGATCAACCTGGTGATGTCCTTTGCTGTGAGTACACGTACACAAACCCCATCAAAAAGACTGAAATGGATGGATGTGCATTTTAATAAAGCAAAACTATTAATAATGCACCTAAAACATTTTGGCATTACTCCTGATTGTAGAGTTGATAATTAAATGTGATTTTAAATTGGACCTTAAGATAGAATATTTACCATATTCTATCTTAAGGTCCAATTAAGATACATACATGTTTAATGTTTAATTTATCTTTATAAGTGTAGCTGATTATACCTGCCTGAACCTGCCTGAACCCCTGATCAGGTTCAGGTAGATTTGAACTATACTGCTAATTATGTAATGTCACTGGACTGCATTAATGGATGAGGATGACAAAGTTGTATTTTGTCCCACTTTGACAGGTGGAGTGTAGAGATGGTAGGAGCAGACTCCTCACAGTTTCTCTCCATAACCTGTAAACATACAGCTCTAGTAGCATATACATTAACAGTCCAACATTATACTTTTTACATTTCTTTTACTTTTACAGTCAAGTTTATGTTATGTGTCAGTTTTTTGCCATTAAAATGAATTATTGTTCAATAGCTATTCTCCTCCAACTGAAAAAGTTTGGCAGAAAAAGCTAACTTAGGCTACAACCACAACTTCTCAGGTTCTGAACAACTTGCTGTGCTACAAGACAAAACCTTCGACATGAACATCATTTCTACAGAGCAATATTTAGTTATTTTAAAAAAAGTCCTGCTAACAGGACAGACTAAAGTGAGATTACCACCATCAACTTGACACGCACACAGTGCACATCAAATAGTTAGAGCTATAAAACAAGGAGAATACCAATGCGATGATCCACATCAGAGAGACAATATATGCCAAATATTTTACTAGTAACACCATGAAAGATTACAATTATGTATGTATTTATTTATTTATTAGCCATTTCCCTTTTTGCCTAGTCTTTATTTTACCCGAGTATATTGTCTGATTTTTAATACTCCTCTGATCTTGTATCCTGTCTTGGTTGTAAATTTTGATATTGTGTGTTTTTAAAAAAAAACAAAAAAAAAAAACATACAGATACAACAAACCTCAGAGGAGAGTCAGTCTGTACACTGCCTCTGATCAGCCAGTCTAATCCTGTTCCTGTTCCTGTGTCTTTGTGCCAGTCCTTACCAGCAGGGATGATGCCTCAGCCTGTGGTCCTGATGCCTTCTGTGTATCAGCAAGGAGTAGGATATGTGCCCATTGCAGGTCACACACAAACACACACACACACACACACACACACACACACACACACACAGACACAGCCAGCCTGTGACAACAAGTGTGATGATTAGGTTAGGTTTGGAGACTACACATTTATAACAAAAATCCTGAACAACACTGATGTTTGTGTTCATTTTTATTTTTTAAAATCTTGTATCTGCTACATAAAAGCTGGTTCTTACATCAGCAGTGTGTGTCTTGTGTTTCCAGGAGTGCCTGCAGTCTATAACCAGGGCTTGGTGCCCATGGCAGTGCCAGCAACCATGCCAGCTGTTAGTGGCCAGGGACCAGTGTGCAGCGAGGAAGACCTGAAGGCTCTACAGGACATGTTCCCCAACCTGGACAAGGAGGTGGTCCGCACTGTGCTGGATGCACAGCAGGGAGACAAGGACGCTGCTATCAACTCTCTGCTGCAGATGGCTGAGGAGCTCTAACTGCAGAATACTAGCTCACAGCGGACATCCCAACATACACACATTTCTGCATGCACACAGACATATAAAAACAGTCTTAAATGATGGAGCGAATGTCCAAACTCAGCATAAATACATACACACACACACACACACATATATACATATAGAGTCCTCCCATAGTGTGACTAATAGCTCACACTCTGCAGCCATATCAAAGTTCCCACCAGCTCCACCAACTGGTAGCCACAAAGATCTATTTCCTGTCCCTTTGTTGTTAAATGAAGCCTTGGCTGCCCCTGGTAACACACAGCTGTCTGTCACCACTGACACTGCATCCTCCAAGCATTGCAACACATGTGTTGACCTTTGTTTTATGAAGTTGAAGCTTTAAGGTGGTATCACTGGCAGATGTATTTTTTAAGTCACAGTAGAGACTATTTGAAATAGGTATTTGGTTGTAGTGTGCCTTGATGGGGATTGTAAGTCTTACTAGCCCAAATCATTTTGTTCATCTTGATTGTTTCAGTGTCACAATCTTTTAACCTAGTCTGTATTCTTCCCTTTATTTGTGTTTCATTTTCACTGTTTGAGCTATAGAGTTATGATCAATGTACACAGCAGACCAGACAACAGGCTTCAGCACACACACTCTCCATCCTCTCATTATGTTGATGTTGTTGATAGTGTGTGGAGAGCCTGTTTGTAGTAACCTCCAGTGATCTGCTTCTGTTTCTAATGTCACTAGAACATGTTTAGTGCATTCAAAATCAGTCAGGTCATCATGAAGTATTAGATTATGTAGAATTATATATGGTGATAGAGGCAGGGAATGGAGACGACCTGAGGGATTGTATGTAAATGGCCACACAACCAGGAGAGTTTTAGAAGTGACAAACTTACAAAGTTTTGATGTAACCAATTTTCAATTGTAGAAGACTGAGAAGAGTTGATATTATGAAGTAATATCCTGTAGAGTCACATTTTTAAGTAACTGGACCTTTGATAAAGACACGTGATGGGAATGAAGGTGTTACTTTCCTGATAAAATCAGGATGTTATGAAGCTCAGCAGTATGTTGTCTGCTGAGCTTATGAGACCAAACACTTCATCTAAATGTTCTACACAGTACATAGGTAAACTAGAAAAGTAACTTAGCTCCATTTGTAAGGAGCTAAATCTCCACATTACCTTCAGTAATACTTCTTACCCCTTCAGCCGTGGGGCCTATGATGACAGTGACCAAACTTTTAAAACCACATTAAGATTGCAGCTGAATTAATAAAGATCATATCAGGTCATTTCAAAAATTACAATTTCCACAACTCTTCACTAATGAGACTTTTGAAAAATGAAGTTTGTAGGGCTGACTAACTTGAAGCATCTCAGCCATTTGACAGAAAAAAAACAGTTCTTCAAAGCCTGATTTGTTTAATTGTACACTAAATAATCACTAAATGTAATAAATAAATAAAGCTGATTTCATGTCCATCACTGGATTGACCAGTATAATAGTGCTATATCAACATCCAGATGGTATTTGATGCCAGATACAATCTACATGACACATCAGTCAATCTCAATCAATCTTTATTTGTATAGCGCAAGGCACTTTACACATAGAGCAGGTTCTAAACTGAACTCTTCAGGTTTTAACTTTAAAGAGACCCAACATTCCCACATGAGCAACAGTGGCAAGACTCACCCACTCAGAGTGGGAGAACATCTGCCTCAACCGGTTGGGGTAGAGAGGAGCACAATGAAAATCAACAATGAAGCTAGAAGGTCCTGGACTGGAATCTGTCATCTGGACGTCTACAGGCCTGTGAGACCAGAAAGCACAGACAACTCCGGGGAAGAAGTTTAGGTTACTGAATGCATTAATAGTACATGAATGTTAATGGATATAGATGGATGGATAGAGAGAGAGAGGGAGGAGGAGAGAGGAGCTCAGTGCATCATGGGAGTCCCCCGGCAGTCTAAGTCTATAGCAGCATAAGCTAAGAGCCCTAACAATAAGCTTTATCAAAAAGGAATGTTTTAAGCCTACTCTTAAATGTAGGGAGGGTGTCTGCCTCCCGGACCAAATCTGGAAGATGGTTCCACAGGAGAGGAGCCTGATAGCTGAAGGCTCTGCCTCCTGTTCTACTTTTAGAGATACTAGGAACCACAAGTAGACCTGAATGCTGGGAGCACAGTGTTCTAGTAGGTACATAAGGTACTATAAGCTATTTAAGATATGATGGAGCCTGACCATTGAGAGCTTTAAAAGTGAGGAGAAGGATTTTAAATTCTATTCTGAATTTTACGGGAAGCCAATGCAGTGAAGCCAAGATGGGAGTAATATGATCTCTTTCTATTTTTTGTCAGAACACAAGCAGCTGCATTCTGAACCAGCTGGAGAGTCTTTAGAGACTTGTTAGGACAGCCTGATAATAATGAATTACAGTAGTCCAGCCTAGAAGTAACAAATGTGTCAATGTTTTACTTTGTTTCATGTATGAAATCTGGCACAGCTTGTACAATATATTAATCTTTGTGTTTCTTTATATTCATTGTTTCATTTCACATTCACTGACACAGACCTGTCAATCAATCACTGTGGAGATAGTGATTAAGTTCATTGATGATAAGTCAAATTAGATCCTTTGTGAATACGACCCCAGGCTACCATGAAATGTGCTGTGCATCTTGATAGTTGTCTCCTAATGTTTATGCTGGTCTGTGCTCGATGTCACAAACAGGCCTACAATTTTTATCAAAAATATTCAACACATCACATTACTTCAACAGCTTCCAGTCTATGGGCATAATTCATATATCAAAGTGTAGACCATTTTGGCCTTTCATCCAATGTTACTTCCATTAAAATAAGAGTCACGCTTTTACAATAAATTGCCCAAAAACACAGAACGTACTAACAGTCCTACTGACCCCAATGTTATCTGAGCTCTGACTGTCCTTGTCAAATGAAGATGATGGTGATACATATTTTATCTCCAGTGAAGTTTAGTTGCTCACACTGACTTTTTCAATGTTACTTTTAGTTTTTGAGTTATAAGAGGTTGTTCAGTGACTAATTTTGGCTTAGGGACACTGAATATGAATGTGGTTGCTTATCTTGTTGTGCACTGTCACTGTAGCAACCTGTGACTCAGTCTCTGGGCAGAAACTGACTCACATGTCTGTGACACACACTGTCATTTACAATATTAAAAAAAAGCCCATGATGGTAATTTTATCACAACAGGAAAGGCATTATGAGCCAGGCTTTTTGAAAAAGTCACTGTATCTTAACAGGGAACTCAGAACAAGTTGGGTTTTTTCCTAAATTAAAGCCCCATAGATTAACTTTATCATAACAGGAAGCTCAGAATGAGACTTTTTTTTCCAAAATAAAAGTGCCCAATGGTCACTGTATGTTAACAGGAAACGAGGGAAATAATTTCCACTCCACTTATTCATACTCAATACTCAACAGCTGGTTTAGATGTCCTAATGACCCAAGCATTTCCAACTTTTCCAAATTATTCATACTCCTTTGGCTGCTTTCTTAATCAAAATTAACAATCCAATTTAGCATCAGCCTTTCAACAGCAAGTATTCACACTGCTGTTTATAGTTTAAAAGATGTATAATAATTGTGGCTGATCACTTGTGATTCCAAAACTATTGCTGTTTGAATCATTTTATTCAATGTTATGTGTCTTTGTCTAGGTCTTATACTTATTTTCCTTTTTGTTTTGGTTTTGTGACTTCATTGTGACTGCTTCTGCCATTTCCAATGTTAGCTAGAGCTCAATCTGTGCCCTCCAAAATGTCACTCCGTCATCAATATATTTGTGAAACAAACTGAGTCTTAAGTTTTTTTGGTTTTCTGCTCTGTTCCTGTGCTAATGTTGCTCTTTCTGGTGGTCTGTGTTAATGTTCATCATTCTAGCTGGGATCAATAAGAATGTTGATGCAAATGTTCATATTGCAGAAGTATAATTTTAATAATTATCATCAAAGAAATTCTAAACTAAGAAAGTTTACATCACAGTAGTATGTTGTGACAGGAAAAAGAGAAAACGAGCTATAAATAAAACCTTACATGAATAAGTGAAGACAGAGTGAAGTTTTGCAAGTGTCTGTAAGATTTCAGTCAGGTGATAATTTACTGTAAAGCATTAAGTAAGTGATCAGCGTCTCCGGTGGCGCTGTAGTTTGCCTGTGGTCCCCTCCACACACTCTGTTTTTCTGCAGCTGCACGTTTCCACGACAGTGTAGGTGTGCTGGACTTTGGAGTTGTCAGCACAGGTCAGCTCCACTTGCTTCTGACTTGTGGTGGCCTTTTGGCAACACTCACACTGGTGCATCATCTTATTAGCTGCTGCAGAATATCTGCACACACAGACAACAGCTCTTATGACAATGTAGCCTCTGGGGGCAACGGCCCCCAATATATATTTACAGAACATAAACAATGGATTAGAAAAATAATTTGAATAATTGCTGATGGCTTATCAATAACAACAAATCTCTGACTTATGAGCATATATAACTGCAGACATCATGACAGATAGTAAGTCTGCAGTTGTAATTTATTGTATTTATTATTGCCCTGCAGCTGTTTTCCAGAAAAAGCTGTCAAACAATCCATAAGAGGGGTTCATTAAATAATTAAAAAGACAAAACAAGTTTGATGCTGGAGGAAGATTTTCCACAACCTGTCAACCCAAAAGTTTTTATGAATAGCTTACAAATTCCCCCTGAGAGAACTCAAATTACAGTGGATTGCTGATAAAGTTGATGCTAAATAAACTCACATAGATGAGCTTCCACAGTGTCCAGCACAGGATGTCATGTTGACTGGCTGCACACTCTTACAGCCATTTACCTCGATGACTCATTACTCTGGACCTCACAGACACTGCGCTGTTTGCCTGGAACAAACAGCAAGGGTTAACGCTCTATTTAATGCTGTATGATACACAGGTTTATCACCCAAAGTCATGTTTCCATTCTTAAAATGTGTCCTGTTCAAAATTTAATTTTATTAATTGTGTGTGTGTGTGTGTGTGTGTGTGTGTGTGTGTGTGTGTGTGTGTGTGTGTGTGTGTGTGTGTGTATGGTGACTCCACTAACTTACAGGTTTTGCAGCATCCATTGGCGTCAGTTGTCTCGGTGCCCTGGAGGAGGAAGACATGCAATATTGTGTTTTAGACATGAACAGCATGTGTTAGGGGCAGGGAGAGGGGTATGAATTTCTGGGTTATGAGGTTATAAGGTCAACTCACCGGTTCACAGTCCAAGGGATTAAAGTGAGGACAGGTGGTCTCGGTCTCCTTGGTAACAGGCTGTCCACTGATCTTCTCACATGTATATTTCACACACTTGTTATTGGGGGGTACAAAACTGTCATTCACCTGTATCAACAGGAAAAACAAAAATCAACTAAATCAACAGGGAGAAAATTATTTAACTTTTTTTGGCTCAAATACAAGCACAGCTTGGCCCAAATGCCACTACATTTCTTGAATTCCACCAACGTGTTTAACAAGAACAACATCATTGTCTTACTATAGCCATGTTATGACTGGTCACAGGGACGCACATGATTATAGAGGGGCAGGGGCTCAAACTCAGAAAAGGGCAGCATGTGTGCGCAGAGCACGCGCAAATTTTTTTTTCCGGTCCTTTACACAATATGGAATTTAATGTAAAATTAAAAAATAAAGTGCTAATAGAAAGCTAACTACTAGCTGTATGTCCTGTGTAGGTGAACGTGATATGCAATTGCCATTTCTTTTGTGTCAACAAATTATTGTCAACATGAGTTCATTTACATTATCAAAGTCACAATAAACTTTATCTAAACCTCGGACCTGTACTTCAGCCCTGTAGTGAGGGAAATCCGTCGTAAACACGGTGTACTCTATTTTGAAAATTAACCCGGTGTTTTATTTTGTATTTTGTACACGATTTCCTGTCCTGCGCGATCTGCTCTGTGCTGAATTGATGTCCGGCAAAAAAAAGAAGCTGACACATGGACTAAAATAGAGCGTTTTTCTGAAATATTAAACATATTTAAGCACGTTGAATAAGTGGATGGCAACTAGTTGGACCATAACTCACAGGTTCAAGTTGTTCCACTGTCACGTCTCCTCAGTTATCCATTGTGCATCTCTCTCTCTCTCTCTCTCTCTCGCTCTCTCTCTGGCGGCTCTGTGACAGAGCGGAGCCGCAACGGACAGAGGAGCAGCAGGCTCAACACACACAACAACCCCGTATTACAAGAAAATGGGTACGGTAAAATACCGTGGAGTTTTTGTACCGCCGTTTGTTTTTTTGTTTTTTTTCCCCTAACAGAAATGAATTAATGTTTTTTTTTTTTTTTTTTTTTAAACACACACACACACACACACACACACACACACACACACACACACACACACACACACAATACGAGGCAAAAAGGGCAGGGGCTCAAGCACCCCTAGGGCCCTATGTGTGCACGTGCCTGACTGTGGTTGTCACCGTCCGTTGAAATACAATGTATTAAATAGCGCGTCCTTTTTTAAATCACTAGATTGGGTTTGTCTCATGGGGTATTTCTTGATTTGACAGTGACAGAGATCAGTGATCAGAGAGGAATTGTTAAGTGTCCGCGAGTGTGACAGACGGTGTCCTGTCAGATGTACGGCAACTTCAATTGCATCCGTACTTTCTAATGGATTAACTATATTGTACCCTTCATTAGGCTACTTTATACAGAAGAAAATAAGTAAATACAAGTAACATTAGGGTATATTTAGCCTAGTATTTTAATCAGGTTTAATCACAGAGTTGTAATGTGATGAATCCAGTTAATTTTTTAAATCGTTGGACAGCCTAGTCTTTTGTCCTCCCCGTAGACAAATGAGGCATTGCAGCTGATTTTCACTAAGCAGCTTAGGGGCGTTTCCAGTCGGGGCCTCATTGACCACGTCATCGCTGGGGGATCACATTACCCCCCAGCGCCCATTATCGGCCAGCCAAGGACCTGTCAGGGACCAGCTAAGGAGCCATCAAGGAAACAGGGGAACTTTGGAATGGCTTCATCTGTATGTGTGTGTACACATGTATGCACAGCTCCAGAGACAGTACAAATTATATTGTGCTGCGTTCACAAGTCAGAGAATTTGTATAGTCTTGCAGGCCTGCAGTAACTCTGTTATCTGCATGTGCTGGTGTGTGCAGCATGTAATTCAGTTGTACAGTTTTTAGTTTGAGCTCTTTGATATCAGCCTCAGTTTACTGTTAACTTTCCTATAGCCACATTAAAGGTGAATTTACTTACTCCAAATGCAATACCAATATTTCCTACTGCTGCCACTTCACATTAAAAGTGTTCAGCTGGTGAAATATATGCTGATTCTTATAGTAAAACAGCAACAGGAAATGCATTGTATTTGTCACCATTGTTAGCACCAAAAGTGATAGTTGATTATAAATGTGTCTAAAATTATTAGTAGGCTTCCTTAAAATGCAGTCAGTTTTGTTGGTTGTTCTGCAAACAGGTACCCAGTTGCCTGTTTAGCTGCCCAATAAGTGTTTGCTGTATTATTAAATTGCACTTGCCAAATTAACCAGGACTGAAATCTTAAGGATTACAACATAACTAATTTTTCCTTGCACATTGGTCCATATGATGAATGTTTGAACCTCATGTGCAGAAATGATGTATGATTTAGATGACTCTTTTCACGTTCATTTGCTGATGGGTGAAAGTTTGTCTGTACTCATCTGAAATCTCAGTTTCAGATTTGTGATATCACAAATTAGTTTGTACTGCGTGGTGGTCCAATATGCAATAAACCCAGGTGTAATGTGAATATGTGAAGTCATCAGTGCATTGAGCACAAAGTTTTCAGTGAAATGGAGACATGTGTTCAACAGTTAAACTTGTGAAATTAGTAATAATTGCTATACTAATCCTAATACTATTTAGGATTTTTTAAATCAGGGAGAATAAGTATTTCAGAATTTTTATAAGGTATTCTGACTTTCTTATGGACTATGTTTGTATGTCTTGAAATATGTCTGGAAGGGACCTTTAACCCTGTAAGACCCAGATATAGAAAAAAATGAGCAACATTTTTTTTGACCTCTCAGATATTGTTTTAGGAGGCATATGATGTAGAAATGAAAGAGTTTTCAAGTTTTTTACAAGTTAAGTTTTTAGGGAAATGTTGTAATATATACGTTGGGCCTATTAGTTGGGAGCAGAATTTCTGTATTTGTACTCACTTTGTCTGAACAGAACAGAACATATAAGCATTCATTTGCAGGGTTGATTGCTTACTTAGCCCCATAACAGTACATATCATGAGTAATAATCACACAACAATTATAGTTTTATGAATGAGCAGTTATTAATAAAAATATTGGAAAAAATTGTATTTACAAAAATTTTTAGCCATGTTCACTAACCCTAACCCAGTCTATGTTGACTTGCAGTGATAGTATTATGCTCTCTACTTATCATACTAAAAGGAACATATGCATCCCCCCAGAGCACTTATAGGTTCACATTCAAGACCATTCGCACCTGTCCCTGAACAATGCAACAGGCTCCCCCCCAAAAAAATCCAGAACATTCAGAGCCTGTTTTTCTTTCTCTTAATGCTACAAAGTGCTACTTGGACAAACCCTCAGAAAAATAGCTCAGGATCATTTAGAAGTTAAAAAACTACAAAGATACAGGGAGTTTCAAATACTGCTATAAATAGCACATACAATTTAGTCATGTGTTTAATTATGGTCTAAGCTAAACTAAGCAAACATTTAACAGAAAAGCACATTTAGTACTTAGTTACAATGAATGATCTAACACTTTAAATTTCTGCTAAATTTCTTTGTAATGTGTGAAGATGTGAGAAGTGTCCTTGTGTAATGTGTAAGGAGCACAGGCTAATTTGACTACCACTTTGGTCCAACGTTGTAGAATTACAACATAGACAGCTCTAAGTCAAATTTTATGATTTTTTCCAAAATAACTAAGTATGTACATGTTCTAGACATTGTAATGAACACAAAAAAATATTTCAGGAATTTTACTTACTTGAATATTGACAAATCCAGTCGTGCAAATAAAAGGAAATGAGCTCAACAGGAAGTTTACAGGTAGAGTGAGTTCATGGCCAGATGACCAGACCTATAAACACTTCTTCTATCCTATAGCATTGTGAGGACAAATAATAGGACCCATTAACTATGTAAATGTAAAAAAAACATTTGCAGACCTTTTTTTGAATTGTTAAAAGTGATGTTGTAATTCTGCAACAGTGGGTCTTACATTGTTAACTACTACTGTATCTCCTCACTTTCAGTCTTCTTCTGGGAGGATAAATGCATACTTGCAGTTCCAAAAATGTATTTTCTTTATTAAATAATCCTATTTTAACAGCAGAAACGTTGTCTTTTCAATTCTATTTCTTTTCAGATATGTGCAACATCTAGCAAAACAGCCTGACCACACTTCATGCAAATTAAAAAAAGTGAGGTCATTTAAATCTTGAGTTGTGAAAACTGAATCAAAAAATTGGAGTGACACAAAATGATGTACCTCTACCACTATCAGATTCAGTGAATATCCTTCTAAGTCTGTGACATTACAGTTAAAATAGTGATTATTTTTGGGTTATATACAGTAAGATCACAGTAAGGTCCAACAGGCAGTGAGGAGGTATCTGGGCCATCATACAGCTTCAAGAAGTTGTTGTGACAATCTCCAGGATCATCCTTACTGATATGGGTAAGGGTGACAGTCACAACCCTCTCTGGGTGCCATGATGCCCCATTCACAGTGGGTATTGTTGAGATAAGTGCCTGGGTAGTTGGGACTTGCAAATTACAGAGTGCCACCACAACCTAGAGTGCCACCACAACCTAGTAGACACAAATATATTGAGATTCTTTATCTAAAAGAAAAAAAGAACAAATGGTATGCAAACAGGACAATGGAAAAAATCATCCCTGTTGTATGTTTTTAGTATTTGTATAGTATTTTAGTAACCATGGAAACAACAGAATCATCTACCACCAAACGATACATAAAGTACAACTTAGGATATTTAACTGTACATTTTCTTCTCTATCACATAGAGCTTCTACAGATCTACATTCATGTGATTTGTGATTGTATTGTGTTACACTTCCATACCTGGTCAAGAACATCAATGACTATCACTGTATACACCTGCACCTGTCTAACCCTTCTCTTTGCCACAAGAGGGACTATTCACCGAGGTAAGCACTTGTAGATGAGCTGCAAGACTTATGTTACTCTGATAATGAACATAACTTATATAAATGATCTGTGTCTGCTTTTCCTGTATAAAATTAGTAATGTGTGTTACCTTTTGACAACTTATTCCTAAGTACTCTTAGAGCTCTTCTGATGTCATTTGGGCAAATGATGCAGTAAATGATCATCACATGTAAATGTCTCATATGTTATATGTGAAAGGGAATTGTGAATTGTGTATTATTTTCATGTGAAGATAATTGTGTAGAAGAAACATTTGGTTTAAATGAAAGAAAATCCTCTTGCTGTCATAATCTCTGCTGAGATTTTGACCATGTATTTTTGTATTAATCTCTCTTGTTAATTCTTGACTTTATAGAATTGCAAATTAAATTGTGGTTAGTGTAAGTATAAAAAAACAACAACAAAAACAAACTTAAACCAAAACTTGAAACTGCAAACTTAAATCCAAAACCATAAGCATGAAAAACTGTTCCATAATGGTCACAAATATCACTGACAGAGATGTTTTCAGGACTTTCATTCTGAAAAGGAAATGTCTTTTAGAATTGCTAATACTATTTCTTGAAGAATTGGCCTGATAGATAGATAGATAGATAGATAGATAGATAGATAGATAGATAGATAGATAGATAGATCGATAAAGATTTGAGAATTAATAATCATTTAGCCTCATAAAATTAACCTGGGTGCCACCACTCATATAATGACCTTTGACCCAAGAACATCTATGACATGCTCTTACTGTAGTAATGGAGTGGAGTGTGATTTTGCATTGCTAAAAGAAAATGTGTGTTTTCAGCAGTGTCCCTGAATGCCTCCTACAGAGCGGTCGGACAGCGACACCCAGTGCCGGATTGGAGCAACTGTAGCTGGATTCTATACTTTTGAGTTTCACCGTCTCCAGCTCACTCCTCATTTTTTTGAGCTTTGTACTGTCCGCAGCAAGATGAGCTGTTAATGTGTGTTATTAATGTTGAAAATTTCAGTTTAATGGCTGTCTTTTAACATGTGAGTAGTTGTTTAAACCCATTAAACAATGTATTGTTGAGTTTTTATTTAACGCCACAGACTCTGTACACAAATAGTGAACAGACATAATGGAGGGGGAAATGCTGAGTTTAGGTGACTAAAAAGTGACTGTGTAATGCTTAAAATGTCTCCAAGTGACTATACTGCTACTGACACACACAGACACAAACAGAAAGTGTTTTCATCACAGAAACAATAAAGACAGGAAACATGTTGTTATTTTTTAATAACTCACGTTTATTATCCATTACATGATTAATATTCAATCTTATTTATATAACACCTTTCTCACACCCAACCAGTGGCAGGATCATCAGATCCTGCACAGCTGTGGCTTGTTCTGCGATTACCTCCAGCCCATACTACAGGTCCATTTGTAAATATGCAAATAGATTTTGCACATATGCCCAGTTGTCAAGGCTACAAGTATTTGTTAGTAATAACTGATCAATATCCAAAGTGGGTTGAATGCTTCCCAACCAGGAACTGTTGTAAAGTGTCTTCTAAGGGAAGTAATTCCAAGATTCGGGGTGCCACAGGGAATAGATAGTGACAGAGGTCCAGCTTTTGTATCACAACTCCCACAGGGACAGTGAGCTATCTTAGGATTCAAGTGGCACCTTATCACCCAAAGTTGACAAAGTTCACACAAAGTTGAAAGGATGCGGAATGCAACTATCAAAGAAAGACTGGCAAGGCAGAATGGATGTGAAGGTCAATGGCAGGTAATCGGACGATTACTCATCTTTTCACTCCTGTTAGGTGGGCTGGGCCAACTTAGGTTTGGAAGTTTCAGTATAGCGGGGAGGCTTCTCTGCTCATGATACGGTCCTCAAAGAGGGGGCACCCTCTGCGGGAGAAACAAACCAGGTATTATTGCTGGAGAAACAAACCAGGTATTAGGCTGTGAATGCAAGGACGGAGTAAGACATTTTTTGAAGCTCAGTAGCAACGAAAATGCACATGAAACTGAAAAACAAGGTGATTATGTTACTAAAATGGAGCCAGAAAATAGCACCTTCAGCTCTGTCTTGTACAAAACGAACTGTGAACTCTGTTGTTTTTGAGTGTCCCACTGACATATGTGAAGACAATGATTGCTATGTCGCAAGACCTGACATCTTTATGAAGAGATAGTGGACGTGGGCCACCTGTGATAAGAGGTTGGTGGAGATGGAGTTAATTAAGCCAGGAAGGATGAAAGTAAAATTCACATCTGACTTTCCTCAACCTCTAGAGTTATGATGTTCCATTGAACAACAACTGGTTTCCTCCCCTGATTTCTAAACTATGGGATGTTAGCTATCCAGAGGGAAAAAAGGGACAGCCTAAATAATGTAATGCAAATGCATGGTATGAAGATGTAGCCACTTCTACCTATGTTTTTTTTTCATGTCAGCCAAAAACCAAGCTGATGCTAAAACAGAACAGATTGTGCAAGACTTGTCTAAAGGCAAGGCTTAACAGCCTGTTGAGCCAAAAGTAAATTCAGCTATTAGTCTTATGATTGATTATGCACGTGATCGTAATTTCAGTAACTGCTGGCTGTGTCAAAATATGCCAGTGTCAATCCATTGTCCTATGCTTAAATTGCCCAATTCCATTCATCAAAGCTGACTATGAAAAGCCTGATTGGAATGATCTGAGTTTGAGACTTAACGATGATGCAGATGATTGTTACATCCCTCCCTATCCAATTGACTCTGTTAAATCCACAGAACATGCTGACATTGCACGACATGTTGCACAAAGTATCAATGAGCAATATTTATTTGCCCCCTGTGGCCACTCATGCACTGCAAAATGTTCCATTGTGTTTTCGAGGTGTAGGGTCAGGTCAGGAGGAGGTAGGACCGAACAGTTGTAATATGGTAATAAATGTCACTCTAAAGCAGTCTCCCCTGCCCGAGAGAGTGTATTTAATTTGCAGCAAATTGCTGCATGCCATACGAAGAATCACAAGGTATTTGCTATTCGGCTTATTTGAGTCCCATGATCAGGAGAGTAGATGCCTCCGAAATAGCTTCGCTGTATCCTCCATTAACATTAGTTAACATCCTCCCAACGTGTCATCAGCATCCTTTTACTATGGTATGGTGTTTATGTGTCTATGGAAGAGGATTAGGGCCACTGTGGGAAAAAAAAAGTGAGTTCTGACTTTTTTCTCTGAACTCTGAGAAAAAAGTCAGAATGACCTCTCCCTAGAAGATGATGACGAGGAGGTGGAGACCTCAGGTCTCTAATCAAAAGTATTTAGTTTAATGAATCAGGGAGTCAGACAGTGGGAGGCGTGATTTGTCTGAGTGTTAAACTGGGGCGTATCACCTGCTGTCTGCAGATGAAACTCAGAGGCTTCTGTGTGTTGATGTACTCCTTGTTTTATTTTCCTTTCAGGGTTTCGTTGTTTTAATGATTACAGATTTAATTGTGTGTCACTATTAATCAATTTAATCGTTTTTGTTTAATGAAGTACGATTTCTCTAGTTTTAGTAACCAGAATAATTACTTTTGGTTTATAGGCTACATTCACACTGCAGTTAAAAGTGACCTGAATCCGATTTGTTTGCTCAAATGTGACCCATATCTGATTTTTTCAGACAATGTGAACAGCACTAGTCACATTGAATCTGACATTTCTAAATCTGATTCAGGCCACATTCAAATGTGGTACTGAATATGATACATATCAGATTATTCTGGAGCAAGACACAGCAAGTATTCATTTTCTTTCTCCTCTTCCTCCGTTTTAACATCACCCGCTCGCAAATTTGCCATCTGCCGCCACACACTGTTTTCAATATTAGACCATAAATGAAACTACCAGTAACTTCACCAGCTATTGCTGTTGCCACATTCGCTTCCGTAAACACTGTTCTGTGCGTGACGTCATTAATGATCACTTCAGGAGGCCACATTTAAAAGTGTAATATGACCAGCTGTCAGACCTGGAAGAAATGAGGACTCAGATGCAGAGGTTGCAGAGACTGTTTAGGCAGACTTTTATTGATTCCTACCTTCTTGACAGAGTGACAAAATAACAGGCTATAAAAACTTTATTCTATCAAGGCTGGAATCTAGGGAGAAAAAAATAAACATGGAGAAAATATACTAATAAACAGAACCACTCCTAAACAAGGAGGGAAAAAGCCTGGAAGTATGTATGTCTGGAAGGGACTTTTAACTACTATCTCCTCACATTCAGTCTTCTTCATGGAGGATAAATGCATACTTTCAGTTCCAGAAATGTATTTTCTTCAAATAATAATCAAATAATCCTAGTTTAATGGCAGAAAACATTTATTTTCAGATACGTGCAACATCTAACAGCCTGTCCACACTTCATGCAAATTACATAAAGTGAAAACTGCATCAAAAAATTGGAGTGACACAAAATGATGAACCCCTACCACTATCAGATTCAATGAATATCCTTCTAAGTCTGTGACATTACAGTTAAAGTAGTGATTCTTCTTGGGTTACATATAGTAAGGTCACAGTAAGGTCCAAAAGGCAATGAGGAGGTATCTGGGCCATCATACAGCTTCAGGAAGTTGTTGTGACAATCTCCAGGGTCATCCTCACTGATTTGGGTAAAGGTGACAGACACCATAGTCATAATAGTTAAGGTGGAATAATCATTTTTATCAATTTTGCTCTGAAAAAGGCCAGATTTAAATGTGTTTTCACTGTGGGTTCAAACTTAACTTTATACAGTGTAGTTCTTTCTCTTTGCCACAAGAGAGAGTATTCACCCAGGTGGGCGCTTGTAGATGAGCTAAAATTAGTAGTGTGTGTTACCTTTTGACAATTTATTCCTGAGAACTCTTAGAGCTCTTCTGATGTCATTTGGCCAAATGATGCAGTAAATGATCATCACATGTACATTTCTCATATGTTATATGTGAAAGGGTGAATTGTGTATTTTTTTTTCATGTGAAGATAATTGTGAAGAAGAAACATTTGGTTTAAATGAAAGAAAATCCTCATCCTATCATAACCTCTGCTGAGATTCTGACCATGTATTTATCTAATAATCTCTCTCTTGTTAATTCTTGACTTAATTGCAAATTGCAAATTAAATTGTGGTTAATTTAAGTGTAAAAAAACAACAACAAAAACAAACTTATACCAAACTTAAATCCAAAACCATAAGCATGAAAAACTGTTCCATAATGGAAAATGGTGCAATGGAATCACAAATATCACTGACAGAGATGTTTTCAGGACTTTCATTCTGAAAAGGAAAAAATTGCTAATACTATCTTTTGAAGAACTGGCCTGATAGATAGATAGATAAAGATTTGAGAATTAATAATCATTTAGATTCATGAAATTAACCTGGGTGCCATCGCTCATATAATGTCCCCGAATGCCTCCTACAGAGCGGTCGGACAGCGCCACTCAGTGCCGGATTGGAGCAACTGCAGATGGATTCTATACTTTTGAGTTTCACCGTTTTCAACTCACTCCTCATTGTTATGAGCTTTCAACTGTCCGCAGCAAGATGAGCTATTAGTGTGTGTTATTAATGTTGAACATTTCAGTTTAATGGCTGTCTTTTAACATGTGAGTAGTTGTGTAACACATTAAAAGATGCATTGTTGAGTTTTTATTTAACGCCACAGACTCTGTACACAAACAGCGAACAGACACAATGGAGGGGAAAATGGTGAGTTTAGGTGACAAAAAAGTGACTGTGTAATGCTTAAAATGTCTCCAAGTGACTGCTATACTGCTACTGACACATACAGACACAAACAGAAAATGTTTTGATCACAGAAACAATAAAGACAGGAAACGTGTTTTTATTTTTTAATAACTCACGTTTATTATCCATTACATGATTAATAATCAATCTTATTTATATAATAGATAGATAGATAGATAGATAGATAGATAGATAGATAGATAGATAGATAGATAGATAGATAGATAGATATGTGAAGGTCTGGAATTAATAATCATTCAACCTCATAAAATTAACCTGGGTGCCATCACTCTAGGGTGACCAGGCGTCCGGCTTTAGACCGGACAGTCCGGATTTTCAATGCCCTGTCCGGCGTCCGGCGTCCAGCGCCAGACACGTATTTGTCCTCCTTTTTGAGGCACTAGGCTTGAAGAGCAGAGTTTTTTCATCTTTGCTGGGATGCAGCACAACATCCAATCATAGACTGTAAAAAATGCATCCAACACAGTAACATATCTGGTCTAACAAATAATTGGCTAAGAGCGGTGTCAGATAAATATCTGCTTATATCATTGGTTAAAAACATAAACAAGGGTCTATGTGCTGCTACGCCATATGACATTGACAGAAAGTTAGCGTCATCATGCCAAAACACAAGACCTGGAAACAACAGAAGTATTGCAGATAGACAATCAACTATTTTGGTGAGTACACTAATCTTATGATTTCACTGATGGGCTACATGAAGTAATTATATTTATTGGGTTGAAAACAATACAGATTTTGGAAGGTTGATAACTATATTGTTGCTATGTTGTTATTTGTACCAGTCTCTGCAGGATATAAACGGCCCAGGGGCAGTGGGGGCTTGGAAACCATGATGACAGAGGGGCTGTCCTCTCCTGAGCTGCTACAGAGGATGAATGTGGAGTTTGCTTAAATACAGGTCTGCTGCACACACACAGACACTGTGGCTGTGTGTGTGCCCAAAAGACTGAAGCACTTTAGAAATGCTATACTTTTTGAGCAGTTGAATGTTTTTTTTTCTTTTTACAATCTCCTTTGTTGTTTACATAGAAGGTTATGTAGGCTTTTTTAAAAAACATTTTTTGATTATGTATGTTACCTATTAATTGTTTTTTACATTTAAGTCCACACGTTATGCTTTGTGGCACTCTGCACTTTAAAAGATTCATCTCAGTCACTCAATACTGTGAAGAAACACTTTTTGACTTTTCATTAATATTTTTTCCTATTCAGCTACACAAACATCATATTTAAACCACTCAAAATTGTACTATAAATGAGAGTATACCAGAGTCCTATGTACACTGTAGTAATTTATTGATATGCCGCATAATGTCCTCCTTTTTGGTGTTATGGAAATGGTCATGCTAGCTGAGACCCGGAGCTTCTCCCGCTGCTGTTATGAGACACAGAGTAGGCAACAGCGCCCTGCAGCCATCCAGAAAATAACATCAAGCTATGTTTTTTAGCAGGCTTAGGATTGCACATCTGGACCTCCTTTATGCCAAGCTCCAGATCCAACAGGACATATAAAAGATCAGGTAGTAGTTGCATAAAATTGCATAAATGCAGTGTAGCGAATTATGGATCTTAAAAGATATTAAAATTAGCTCTCGTAATCAGGGGCACCACCTTCGTAAGAAGGAAAAGATTTGTACTTAATTGGTTGTTTGATTAGCCAATTAATAAATCAATAAATCATAATAATTAATAAATCAATACATTTCTGAGTCAGTCAAATATCTAAAGTTCATGGCTATACGGTTCAATAGATCCCCTGTATCACTTCAAAGAATAGAGATACACCATTGATTGAGTTTTATGGATTTTATTAACTATATGTCATGGTTGTAATAGGTGAACATGATAAAAAGCTAAGGTTAACCAATGTGTTTAAAAAGACTGTCATGATTATAATACCGGATAATAAAATGTTTCATGTGTTTAAAATAGGATAAAATGAATGAAAATAATAATAATTCATGTTCATGATTTTCATATGCTAAGATAGCAGTTCATTAGGAAGAGTGAGTTAAAAAAGAATAATAATTAATTGTTTTCAAGTGTCTTGAGTTAGAGGTTAAAATGATGATCGATCATCTATTCAGTGTTCAACTGCTTTTGCCTCGCAGGTATTGAAACAACAATAGAGACAGGACAGCACTTATAGATAAAAATACTTTATTTTATATCATTTTTGTTTACAACTTTGTACTTACCTTTGATCAAATTTGACTTGCATAAGTATTTCTGTAACTGCAATTGTGTTTTCTTTTCTTTTATTAAGTCCGTGGCGAATGTGCTGCACGGCGATTGATTGTTGATGTCTGTTCCCGCGTTGAAGGGGAAGCAGTATGGCTGACTTACGAATACACACTGGCTGCTAACTCGTCGTGCTTGTGTAGTTTCTTTCCACCCTTTTTACTTTATATTTTCCCCGGCAACGGGGCGTAACATTTGGAGGCACCGCTGGGATTGTGTGCAGCGTGGTTAAACATCTATGAGAGGTGTCCCCAGCCGTCACACATCCCTTTAAAAAAAAAAAAAAAACGACCGGGACTAGCGGAGCACGTGAGGAGTCGGCCGCCGTGGAACCCCGACCGTCTTCGGCTGCAAGTTATCTGAGGTATTGCTACATACCAGGAGAGCTAATGCTAAGAAGATAAATCGGTACCACTTGCCGATAGCACCCACATTTTGCTAGAAGAATGGCGTCGACGGAGATAGAGAAACTACAACTTGGAGTTATAAGAGAACTGTGTTTGCTGCCGAAAGAAAGTTTATTGGAGCTGTGTGACTATCTAAGCCAAGCCGGAGCGGAGCTCGAGCGTGTTAGCAGCAAAGGACGAGCGGCCCTCATCACGCTAATCTCACGCTACATCCAGAGAGAAGAGCTAGAGGATCTTGAGGATCAAGGTATGGCTGAATTACTCCACCTGCAAGACAAAGTCATCGAGTTACTGGCCACGTGTGATGCTAGTGCAGCAAAACAAGCGGAGGAGCAGCAGAAAAAGAAAGATGAAGAGGAGGAGCAGCAGAAAAAGAAAGATGAAGAAGAGGAAAAATTATTAAAGGAAATCGAAGTTTTGCAGCTCCAGCTAGCAAGCAAACAGAACGGGAGAGACAACAAGGAAAAAAGAGACACCAAAAACAACGGTTACAACAGACAGGTAACACAAAATGCAGCCCACAATTCTCCCCCTCATCACTGGCACACAGACTTTAAAATTGCTGGACAAATCGGTGAGCCTGGCCAGAAAGATAAATTGGCTTTTTCAAGTTTAGCACGCCAGATTGAACATGGTTTGAGCAAGGGGTTTCCAGAACTAGAGATTGTGGATGCAGTGATTAGAGCCATAGCGCCTGGCATGCAACTTCGCAGCTATTTGGAGGGCAAAGTGAACTTAACCTTACCAACATTGAGACGAATCCTCCGTTCACACTATCAAGAGAAAAGTGCAACTGATCTCTACACACAGCTGACTTCTGAGGTGCAAGGATTAAAAGAAACCCCCCAGAACTTCCTCATCCGCACTCTCGACTTGAGACAAAAGATCTTGTTTGCCTCGCAGGAATCTGAGTCAGGTCTCCAATATGATCCTGGGCTGGTGCAAAGAATGTTTCTTCACACTGTGTTAACTGGACTTCAGAACGACAACATTAAGCGGGATCTTCAACCTTACTTGGAGCAAGCTGACACCTCAGATGAACTGTTGCTTGAGAGAATGAACACTGCATCTGCCTATGAGACAGAGAGACAGACGAAAAAGAAAATGGCAGGGCAACAAAGACCTGTTACTGTACACTCAGCACAGTCAAGTGATGTTCCTGTTGTAAAGAATGAAAAACTAGCTACTCACCAAAATCCTAAAGTTTCCCCTGCTGTTCTCTCCCAGCTTGAGGAAATTAAATCTGAGATAGCTGTATTGAAAGACCTTAAAGTTGAAGTGTCTCAAATCAGAGAGTCCATGCTACAGCCCCAGCACGCGCCCAGGCCACAGCCACCAGCAGGGGGTGCAGATGGCACATCAGGACTGCAATTCTCAGGTCAGCAGACACAGGATTTTCCACAGAGCTACTGGTTCAATGCAGGCCCTAGACATCGAGGTGGAACAGCCCGGTACCAGCAAAGATTTGCCCCACAACGCAGTTTCCCTCCACCCAATCGCGGACGAATGAGGAGATGTTTTGGCTGTCAACAGAGTGGAACTGAAGATTATTGCACACACTGTTACAGGTGTGGCAGCAGCGAGCACTTCCTTGCTGGATGTCGAGCAAGAGGACAGAGACAATTTGGAGGTGAGCCTTTAAACGGAGGGGGGTCATTCGCACGGGACAGGGAGTGACCAATCATACAGCAAGGTCCCAGAAATGCGCACACTGTGGACAGAAAGGAGAAGGGGTAATGCTGAAACAGTGCACATCCTGTAAAAATGTACTTTATTGTTCCAGACCATGTCAAGTTGATAACTGGGCCGAACACAAAAGACATTGTAAACCTCTCTCATGTATGACTGCTAACGCCACCTCAAGAAGAGAAAGACAAGCTAAAAGAGCTCCATTAGTAGGAGAAAAACACATGGTTGACTGCTTCATTCAAGGCCAAAGGGTTCAAGCTTTGTGGGACTCAGGTTCCCAAGTGACAATAATTGACGAGTTATGGAAAGAAGTGCACATACCAGACACAAGACTAAGAGACATTTCTGAAATTTTGGATGTGACACCGGCCCTAGACATAAAGGCAGCAAATGGGGAGAGCATGCCATATACAGGGTGGGTTGAGATAGCTTTCAGGTTAGCTTCCGGGGCTGCAGCTAAGACAGAAGTCATTGTTCCCACACTCGTAATGAAGGGTGGTAAACTTGCTCAACCAATCATTGGCTCAAATGTAATCAAAATCATTGTTGACAGTGAAATGAAACAATCAGATACTACTCACAAAGAACAGCTAAGCCAAAGAGTGAGGGCAGTATTCCCAGGCCACACAGACACTTTTGTAAGACAAGTAACTGCCGTTGTTGAGCAAGTCAGTGTCAGGCAAGCAAATGAGTATCTTGTCAAGACAAAAAGGGAGAGAGTCAACATACCCAAACACCTGTCAGTCCAAGTTGAATGCCACGTCCACATGGACTCCCCACAGGAGGATGCAACACTAATCTTCGAGCCGGATGTGAATCCACGCTGGACAGAGGGACTTGAACTGTGTGACATGCTTGTAGAGGTAAAGAGAGGCACAAAAAAACCCTCTATCACTGTAATTGTGCAAAATCCAACAGATCACGACATAGTGTTAGCAGGGAGAACTGTTATTGGCACTGTCCAGCACGTCCAGGCTTTCTACCCCGCCTCTATGCTAGAGAGATCCCACCCTCCTCCGTCAGTCACAACAAATCACATCACTGCTGAAGAGGATCAAACTAACAGTAATGTTTGGGACCCTCCTGTAAATCTGAGTCACCTCAGCGAGCCAGAGCAGGAAGTAGTCCGCCAGATGTTAAGGGATGAGTCCGCCTCCTTTTCAAAAACAGATGATGATATTGGCTGCATAGACAAATTACAACTTAGCATATCTTTAAAAGACACTGAGCCTGTAGCAAAAACATATCTCTCTGTGCCCAAGCCCCTGTATCAGGAAATGAAGGACTACCTGAGTGACCTCATTGCTCAGGGTTGGGTAGAGAAATCTAACTCCCCTTATGCTTCACCAGTCGTATGTGTCCGGAAAAAAGACGGCAGTCTACGGCTGTGCATTGACTACCGTGAAGTGAACAGGAAGACGCTCCCTGACCGTCAGCCTATCCCCAGGGTGCAAGATATAATGGATGGCCTAGGAGGCAACTCTTGGTTCTCTCTCCTCGACCAAGGAAAGGCATACCATCAGGGATTTATGGCGAGGGAGAGCAGACCACTAACCGCTTTTGTGACGCCATGGGGTCTCTATGAGTGGATCAGGATCCCCTTCGGTCTTATGAACGCTCCAGCTGCCTTTCAGCGCTGTATGGAGGATTGTTTGGAAGGGCTGAGAGATGACATCTGTATCCCTTATTTAGATGACACCTTGGTCTTCAGCAGAAGCTTCGAGGATCACGTCGAACATGTGAGGACAGTGCTACAGCGGCTCCGTCAGCATGGTATAAAGTTAAAACCTAGAAAATGTGAAGTGTTCAGACGTGAGGTCCGCTACTTGGGGCGCATTGTGTCTGCAGAAGGCAGTAAAATGGACCCGGCCGACACCGCAGCAGTGAGAGCTTTAAAGGAAAAGAGGCCACAGACTGTGGGAGAGCTGAGAGCAGTCATGGGGCTCCTGAGCTACTACCGGCAGTACATCAGAGACTTTTCCCGCATTGCCGGCCCTCTTTATGCTCTCACAGAATCAAACCCCAAATCGGACAACCACAAGGACAGAGACACGAGGACAAGAAAAGTGAAAGGAAAGTTTAAAGGGGCACCTTCACACAAGCCGATCACATGGACCGATGAACATCAACTGATATTGGAGAGACTGATTGATTGCCTGGTTGAGCCACCGATTCTTGGATTCCCAGACTTCAACAAATCATTCATCTTACACACAGACGCGTCACACCAAGGTTTGGGTGCTGTATTATATCAAGAACAGGACGGTAAGCTACGTGTAATAGCCTATGCATCACGCACTTTGACTAAAGCAGAAAAGAACTATCATCTTCATTCAGGGAAACTTGAATTTTTAGCTTTAAAGTGGGCTGTTACTGAGCGTTTCCGAGACTATTTAATTGGCTCCTCCTGTACTGTATATACAGACAACAATCCACTTACCTATGTGTTGTCAACCGCCAAACTCAATGCAACGGGGCATAGGTGGGTTGCAGAATTAGCTGACTTTGACCTAATTATCAAGTATCGTCCAGGAAAAGAAAATTGTGATGCTGATGGACTTTCAAGAATGCCCTGTGACATAGACACCATGATGGAGGAATGCACAGAAGAAATGTCCTCCCCTTCAGTGCAAGCTACAGTGCAAGCTGTTGAGAGTGATGTTTCACACACAGTGTGGTCCATGATGTCTTTTGAGTGTGCAGAAATGTGTGAAGACACGCCCACGTCATTTTCAAAGACTGATATCTGTCGAGCTCAGAGAGACGATCAAATCATTGGTCCAGTCATTGCCTGTAAACAATCAAATGAAAAGCCTACAAGAGAGCAGTTGAAGTCATTAAGTGTACAGACAAAGTGTTTGCTTCGTGACTGGGAGAAACTTACCTTTGATGGAGATGGAATTCTTCAACGAAAGACTGCAACCAGAACTCAACTTGTTCTTCCTGAAAAATACAAATCAACAGTTTTGAGACAGCTCCACAACGAGATGGGACATCAAGGCGTAGAACGCACAACATCGCTCATTCGGGATCGCTTCTTTTGGCCACACATGCAGCGAGAAATAGAGCACTATGTCACACAGAGCTGTACATGCCTGAAACAGAAAAAGCCCTGCAGAGAATCCAGAGCTCCACTTGTACCGATTGTCACCACTCAGCCATTCGAGCTTGTATCCATTGACTTCCTGCATCTGGATAAGTGTCGAGGTGGATATGAATACATATTGTTAATAGTCGATCATTACACACGCTTTGCACAAGCCTACCCTACAACATCAAAATCTGCCAAGACTGTCGCTGATAAAATATTTAATGATTACGCACTGAAGTTTGGGTTCCCTCTAAGAATTCACCACGACCAGGGAGGTGAATTTGAGAATCAATTGTTTGCACAGCTGAAGAAAAATTGTGGAGTGATGGGCTCTCGAACCACACCGTATCACCCGCAAGGCAACGGGCAAGTGGAACGGCTAAACAGAACACTGCTGCAAATGCTGAGAACGCTCACAGAGAAACAAAAGTCAGACTGGAGAGAGTCATTGCCAAAGCTCATCTATGCATATAACAGCACCAGAAGTGAAGTTACAGGTTTCTCACCTTTTTACCTCCTGTTCGGCAGATCTCCAAGATTACCTGTTGACTTGTTATTTGGTTTGACCCCAGAGACTGGAACTGCTGATCATCGAGAGTACATGAAGAAGTGGAAACAACAGATGCAAGAGGCTTATGAGATCACAAAAGCAAATACAAAGAAATGTGCTGAGAGGAGCAAGAGGAACCATGATAACAAAGTCAGGAGTTCTGTTTTGAATGAGGACGACCGTGTTCTCATTAGGAATATGACACCTAGAGGAGGAACAGGAAAGCTCAGAAATCACTGGGAAGATTGCGTCCACAAAGTCATCCGTCAGGTGGGAAAAGACATGCCCATATATGAAGTGATACCTGAGCAAGGCAAAGCAAGAGGACGTAGGATCCTGCACCGTAACCTCCTGTTGCCATGTGATCATTTGCCTCTAGAAATTCAGTTGAAACCAGCTAAAGTGAAAAGACAAACCACAGCTCAGGCTCGTCAAGACAAAGATCAAACAGACCAAGAGACAAACAATGACGATAGTGATGATGATGATGACGACTATGGATACTATCCACTCAGACATCAGCCTGTGCCACAGTCCCAAGTCCACACAGAAAGAGAGGATGCTGAAGGTGTCACACAGCTCATGCAGGACGTTGAACCAGAGCATCAGGATATGCACCAGCTGGAGCGGGACACAGGAGATCCACTGTTAGTAGAGGACGTGTCAGTTCAAGAGGACACTGCACTGGAGGAGAGAATACCAGCACCACAGTCACCTGCTCAAAGTGAAGATCACAGCGAGAATGAACAACAGTATCAACGACCAGTGAGAGAGAGACGGCCCCCGAGAGTCTTCACATATGATCAGCTTGGCCATCCCAGTTGCTGTGGCGTCGGTCTCCCAGGTAACATGATGTACTACTATCCTCCAGCATCCTATGAAGCAGCAAGTACATGGACAGGACAGTACTGGAATTATCAGCCTGCTGTTGCACCTGGCTACTGAAAGAACTTACACACGCACATCATACACAAATCATACATTCATTGATGGACTCTTTCACAAACTGAGTGTTTATGAACACGTGCACATATTGTACACTCATTTATGGACTGTTTCACGAACTGAGTGCTGACATACTGACAGATACACATACTGTGCCTTATACAGTCATGAATGGACTAAACAAGCAGAGTATTGATACACATGTGCCACGCACATCTGGACTTTGAATAAGCTGAGTGATTGTGTACACTGTTGAATGAAGGGTTAATTTGATGACACTTATGTACAGTAGCTAAATGCTTTAAACATTACTTACCTACCTTCCTCACCTGTTGGTTGAGATGTCGGGGACGACATCTGTGTTGTAGGGGAGTGTGTCATGGTTGTAATAGGTGAACATGATAAAAAGCTAAGGTTAACCAATGTGTTTAAAAAGACTGTCATGATTATAATACCGGATAATAAAATGTTTCATGTGTTTAAAATAGGATAAAATGAATGAAAATAATAATAATTCATGTTCATGATTTTCATATGCTAAGATAGCAGTTCATTAGGAAGAGTGAGTTAAAAAAGAATAATAATTAATTGTTTTCAAGTGTCTTGAGTTAGAGGTTAAAATGATGATCGATCATCTATTCAGTGTTCAACTGCTTTTGCCTCGCAGGTATTGAAACAACAATAGAGACAGGACAGCACTTATAGATAAAAATACTTTATTTTATATCATTTTTGTTTACAGCTTTGTACTTACCTTTGATCAAATTTGACTTGCATAAGTATTTCTGTAACTGCAATTGTGTTTTCTTTTCTTTTATTAAGTCCGTGGCGAATGTGCTGCACGGCGATTGATTGTTGATGTCTGTTCCCGCGTTGAAGGGGAAGCAGTATGGCTGACTTACGAATACACACTGGCTGCTAACTCGTCGTGCTTGTGTAGTTTCTTTCCACCCTTTTTACTTTATATTTTCCCCGGCAACGGGGCGTAACATACACTACTAATAAATGATGTATAAATAAATGTAATGATACAATGCAATATGAATTCAAGAGATTAGACTATATAGCGACACAAATGAAATATGATGGTGAATCATGAATTTAAATGAATGATATGTAATTATGTGGAAAATAAGGAAACTTGTAAGTTTTACTTAGTCTTACTTTTAAAGAAAATTTGAATTACTCGATCTGACATCAACCCTTGATTAATGCAATATTTGGATCCTACTTTCATCGATAAAGGGTCTCTGCTGTCCGTCCTTCAGAACCACGCGTATGCACACCAAGTGGAAGATCTCAGAGAGCGTCGCAGGTCTGGGCGGGGTGAGGATGGTCCCGGTCGGCTGGCCTTCCGTCAGACTGCCTGGTTCCAGTAGTTGTCTGCTGGCAAACTTTGTTCCTCTCGGTTATGAGTCGTAGGGTTGACAGACGTTTGTCTGCCCAAAAGGTTCTCTCAGGTTGATGAAAGATGGAGGAAAAGTCCAATTTAACTAGTTCACTGTTTAATAACTTTCTGGAGAGATCTCAGCGTTGGCCACACGTCAAAATCATCAAAAATGTCAAAAACAGGCTGAATGCAAAACTTAATGACGTGTTTACTTAAAGGGCCTTTTCTCTGTATGTTCCTGGTGAAAGTTACAAGATTACAAAATTTAAGAAAACTTAGATAAAGAACAAGATAAGATGACTAATGTAGCTGTCATCAGAGTTAGTCATACAATTTAAGTTCATTTAATAATTTAAGGTAAAAATTAGAATAATTTTGTTTGGTTAAAAATATGTTTATTTTGCTTATTACCATGATTATAAGTTAGAATACACATAAAACATATAATAAAAGAGCTGTGTAATATTTTAATAGCGGAACAAAAGTTCTTTGTGTTGTTGTGGGTGGGACTGGTTTGGTTGGTTGCGCACTGAGCAGGACCACAGGTGGAAAAGTTTGGTTGTGACAGAGAGGATGGTCACTGAAGGGTTGCTTGCTGTGTTGAAGTGTATGAAGCTGAAGGAAGAGTTATAAGTCTGGAAGTTCGTTTTCTTACCCCTTTAGTTCACGCGGCCAATGAGGTATGCAAGTTAATTTGTATTTGTATATTTGTAATTATTTGCGTTCACGTGATAACTGCATGTTACCTTAAGCTTCAATGCTAATTATTCATTAGTTAAGTAGCTTTGTCTTTTAGTTAAAAGAACGATGTAAGATTTATTTTGTTTGTGACATATCTATTTAGTAGTAAATTATTATTCTCTGTGAGAATTTATGTCTGTAACTTTATAATTTTGTATTTTGTATTCATCCAGTTCTCACGGCATGTTGACGGTGTGGATGCAATAAATGCCCGTATCTACAAGAACGCCTTGTGTTCGTGTTTTAACTGGAGGGAGTAATAACTAAGTTAAGAATGTGTGAGGTGAAGAAAAGAAAAGACGGACAAAGCAGAACCTGAAACAACGCAAAGACCATTTCGGATGGGCAAAAACCCTTTCAGGTAGGTGTAAAGCCCGTTCAGGTCAGCAAAGCCGGTTTCAGATGGGTGCAGCTGGTTTTTGTCCCTGGGGAGGGTTTGTGTGTCAGCCAATCAGATTCATCACAGCTACTCTGAGGAGCTAATTTCCAGCTTTTTACCATGAAACTTTTCATCATCATCATTCATTCAGTATTTAATCCTGATTATAAAATGCATACTATAACCTATTTACACAGAACACAGGATGTATTATTCTGGCATTAATATGACATCAGCTTGATTCATCAAGCTGCCATTCATTAAAATGAAATGGACATTTTATCATGTCTAATTGTAATTTTTCATTCCTCTCTCCGTGGGTCTGAGATACCATACTGGGACACACCAGGGAACACTTCTCCTTTATAAACTACCTTGTTAGTGCCACCTTGCTGCAGGGGGACAGGTTTGAACAGTACGGTGCTACGGTTTGTTTGACACTAAACCCAGGACCCCCCCAAAATATATGTTACCAGCCGCCACTGCACCCAATGATACTTTACATACAAAAATTATGAGTACAGCTGAACACTAATGTTAATGTGTTTGTAGCGACTACTTTTCTGTAAGGCCGCTGAGAGACGTAGTAGGCTCTTATCTGTGACACGTCCACAAAATCATATTGAAGTCCAGATGACGTTTTTAGTGCAGTTTATTTGAATGAAAAAATCAAAAAGGACTGACAAGCAGCTGATCCACAAACATATAAAAACCCTGATGTGATCCGACTGTAAGAATAAAGTGATGAAAGACGATGGTGATGATGATGACGATGGTGACGGTCAACAGAAAATATCGGAGCTCTACTAACTCCCTTTGTCCAAAACTCCCACCGCCACCCAGGTGAACAGGTAAAATAAGGGGAAACCACACCCATGTGTCAATCAATGCATGTGACGCAATACGTGCAGCTGAAGCAAATATAAACATAAACAAAACATATTATGGCTCCTACAATACCGGCCCCTAATTATTATGTCTCCAACAACAATAATTACACAGTTATAAAAGGATAATCACACAAGCATATTCCAACATTATGGAGAGTCTATTTTGTAGATCCTTCTTCATAACGACGCCAGAAGTTATTGAGCACATAGTCTTGAAAAAAGAGTGATATTTACCCTCACTCTGAATCTGAAGTAAAGTCTGCAGTCTGTGTAGTGTAGTGTGTGCAAGGGGCAAGGGGGCAAAGTCCAAAAAACAACTAAATAAAGTCAGTTTGGGCATGTCAAGGTTCCTCTGCCTCCAGTAGAAGGCAGACTTTGGTGATTGGCCTGTTCAGAAAGCCGGTCTTGGTCTTTATCCGAACATGACGAACAAGTCCTTTTTTGTCCAGTGTGGTCTCCTCAATCTTTCCAGTTATCCAGGAGTTCCGAGGTGCTGAATCATCCACAATGATCACAATGTCTCCTGGTGTAAAGTTGTGTCTGATATTAGACCATTTTTGTCGTTCCTGCAGTTGTGGAAGATATTCTTTAATCCATCTTCTCCAAAACAGATCTGACATATATTGAATTTGTCTCCACCTGCGGCGAGCGTGTATGTCTTCCTTCTCAAACTGTCCGGGTGGAAGTGAAGGCATACTTTTAAGAAGCAGAAGGTGGTTTGGGGTAAGAGCTTCAATGTCATTTGGGTCTGTGGAAGCCTTGGTGATGGGACGACTATTTAGGATTGCCTCAGTTTCACATAAAAAAATGATGCAGCTGGGCAGATGTCACTGTTCCAAAGTCTGAGGGTTTGAAGCATCTGTCAACCTTGAACTCTTCCAGGTTATGAAGATTGTTAGAGCCATTTGTATTTGTAATAATTTGTGTGTCATGTAATTCCCTGTTCGCCACAGCAGGTGGCGCATTGAGGGTGCATTAAGTGGCAGCGGGTGAAACTTTATAAGTAGAGGAAGAGGCGGGAGCTCGCCAGGTGTGCTGCTTACCGGGAGAAGCACACAGTTCTTTGACCGTTGTCATTGTCTTTGCCGTCGCCGTCATTAATGTAGTTTTTGTTGTTTTGCATACAAGTTATCAGTAAGTGTATGTAGACTCGTGAAGGCCGCACAGCTGATGGTAGTGAATAAATACATTTTTGAGCATAAGTACGCTACTGATGTTTGATTTACTGCACAGAGCCTGTGATGATGTGTCAATCAGTTATCCCGGTAGCAGCCCCTCATTGTGGCTTAGGGTTTGTTTGTTTTTGTTAAAACCAAGTCACTACATTTAAGTCAAAGAACTACGCTTCAGTTAGTTTCGAGGCCGTTGTTCGTGGAGGAAGACTCGACGCTGGATTTCCTGCATTTGTTTGACAGCCAGAGGATGTTTACAACCGTTTCCCTGGAGACGCACCGGCACCAGCTGATTCATTCATCCGGATTGTGACATCCCGGCGCCCACCGCTTTTAAGGTAAAGAGTAGCGCTACCAACTTTTATGGCCATAAGTGTGCACACAACTTTGCGAGCGTAATCGCAATGCATTGGTCGCTAAATGACACTATTGACTGCGCAACTTGAACTTTTTCCCGTCGCTTTCATCTTGGATGTACGTTGTGGTGTGAAATTGGACATTATGGACGGTAAAACTGATGTGGCTGCCGCGGAGAAAGCGGTTGCTGCAACCTCTGTGGAGGAGAAAAATGTTAATGAGGTACAATCTGTAAAAAGAAAACGACCAATTACATTAACACACAAAGCTCTTGTTGCAAAGGTGGAAACGTTACAAAATGTAAGAAAAGGAAAATTAAGTAAGATTAAAACCTTAAGAAATGTAACTCAAGAGCTTAAGCAGAGTGGTAATGCAAAAGAGGTGAAAAATACACTGGAAAAAATGTTGGGTTTGTGTGGGGAAGCCAAAAATGCACATGTGGCTTTGTTGCCTTTAATGTCCATTGATGAACGTGAAAAACATGACACTTGGTTTGCTGCAAAAATGCTTGTTGAAAATGATTTCATTGCTGAGGTTGAGAAATGGTTGGCAAATGGTGATGAAATTGATGATGTTCATCCTGATGATAGCATATCAAATGTTCCCAGTAAACGTTCTCACCGAAAAAGCACATGCAGTAAAGGTAGTAATCGAAGTGACAAAACCACAACTTCATCTCGCATTAAAGCTGAAGCAGAGAAGGCTGCTCCTCTTGCTAGAGCTGCAGCTTTAAAGGAAAGACATGCTCTAGAGGCCCAGGAGGAGCAGCTGAGAAGAAAAAGGGAGCAGCTTGAAATTGATGCTGAAATAGCTGCATCGACTGCAAAGATAGCAGTCCTTCAAGAAGCCTCAGAATGTGGAAGTCACAAAAAAGTGTGTTCAGATGGGATGAGTTCATATGTGCAAAGGGCTGAAAAACAAAACCCAAAATCATCAGGACTCAATCCTGTAGCAGACTCATTTAAACCATCCCATTGGAGTGCAATGCCACAAAGCAGTTTTTGGAAGGACTCAAGCAGACCCGGCCCTAACCAATGTGGCGCCCTAGGCAAGATTTTAGGTGGCGCCCTCCTTGCATCGAAGTAAATTCCACTGCTGGTGTACATACTCACAAGAAACTGAATAGCTTTATCTTGGACATTCTTTTATTTAAAGAAAGCAATTGCCCAATCAAAATACTTAGAACAAATTAGAAAGAAATACAAAAAAATATGAAATTAATATATGAAATATAATATAAATAGCTTACATAAAGTATAAGATTTAAATACCCACAAAATAAAAAGTGTAAACAAGTGACATGCTGCTGCATCACTTCTGGGTTGTGCTGCTGAGGTGGAGGCAACAGGAGGAGTGCTTGATGCTGGAGGTGGCCCAAGATTTGCAGGGGTGGGACTGAGAAACCTCAACAGTGCATCTGAAGAGAGAAGGGGAGTATGTGACACCAGTCTAATAATAAATATGATATGATACATAGGCTAATATGATTTCAAGAATAAAATGAAATGAAATAATATAAATGAAAAATCTAAGAGATACATGATGTTCACTATACTGTATAATATACAATGTACTTTTTCTGATATGCACATTATATAAGATTCAATTTTATTGTCATTACAACAAAATACTGATTAGCAGAATGCAAAGAAGCAGTAAACTGCAGTATAATATAGAATGTGGGAATGATAAGTTATGCTATAACATGAATGATGTGCACTACACTGATGTAAAGTTTAACACTATAAACACACTTTAGACAATATGAACTGTAACACAACATACAGCTAGGCTTACAACTATAATAAAAGGGTGGAAAAGGAATAGCATTTTGATTGACTATTACAAGCTAAGAAAACCTTAGCTAACCAGATGTTAATAAAAATGCTGATTAGATCTAATATTTACACATTTCCCTGAGGAAACCCAGCGAGCACAAACCCTAATTTCAACGTTTGATTTCCGGTTAAAAACAGGTTGATATGAGGTCTGAACGTCTTTCAACGTCTTTTCAACCGTCTAAAAACAGTTACAACATCAAAGTGTCACAAAACACACATTTGTTTGATGTCGGTTAATAATTAGCTCAGTTGTAGCTTTCTACAGAGATTGTATTGATTATTTTGAGGTTTTTTCTATAAATGAGAGGAGGTGAAATGACGTCTAAACAAAACGTAATTTCAAAGCATTTAATGTTGAATAAAATATCATAAATATGAAACTATATATAGACTATGTCTGCACACTAAATAAGCTGGGACTTTTCTATACAGCAATTCCCGGTGAAATATGTTTTCTATTTTTCTATGTGAACGTTGAATAAATGTCTCCATATAGCCGGTAAAAAAAACTTTCACTTTTCAACCAATTTTCAACGTCTTTTCACCGGTTACCATAGATACACGTCTTTTAGACCAAAATGTGCTTGCTGGGAAGTAAGGTGGGAGTAGTTACATTACTATTTTCCATAACAACTTAGGCTCTTCCATAAGATTAACTGGCGTTAAAACTAACAGTTTAACAACAAACCATGTTATGCTAATGGTTAACGACGTTATCGTCGTTCTGCAACACACAAATAATGTCATGACATCATCTTTATTGTAACATTACCTCTGTCTTTGTCTCGTTTTCCTCCTCTTCTTTTCTTTTTTTCCTCCCCTGGGCACCAGACAGTTTGGGACATTTTGACATATTGTTGTCGAGCTTGCCTTGGGGTCACGTTAAAAAACGACCATCCTCCAGGTAGCAGGTACAGTCTAATTAGTGGGGGGGGGCGTCTTAGGAAAGTAACGTGTCATTATTATTATTATTAGTAGTAGTATTCCTATGCAGTTAAATTAATGTGGGCTTATTATCTTCATATTAAGACATGATACCAAGTAGTTTTAAGAATAGTGGAAGTTACATTTTTTTCTTCCCCCATTTGTGGCGCCCCCTGGATGGACAGCGCCCTTAGCATTTGCCTATACTGCCTATGCCACGGGCCGGCCCTGGACTCAAGTGCACACTATGAGGAAAAACAAGCTGAAATATCTGGAACAATGCATTATGGAGATGTACTGCAAACCCTTTCTCTGCCAGTAAACAATGTGCAGCCTGCATCAGTGGAGCAACAGCAGCAAGGAGATCTGTGCACCATTATGCACCGACAAAATGAAATAACCGCAGCTCTGGTTCAACAACAACGTTTAATGTCCCTGCCCTCTCGAGACATTTCAGTTTTCGACGGTGATCCTCTTCAATATAAAACCTTCATGAGAGCTTTTGAACATAGCGTGGAATCAAAGGCTAGCAAAGCTGACTGCCTTTATTTTTTGGAGCAGTTCACAAGAGGTCAGCCTAGAGAACTGGTGAGGAGTTGTCAGCACGTGATTCCTAATAGAGGCTATGACCTGGCTAAAGAGCTTCTCCAAGAGCACTTTGGAAACCAATACAAGATTGGTGCGGCCTATATAGAGAAGGCTTTGGCTTGGCCTGCAGTGAAGGCAGAGGACGTGGGAGCACTGCAAGCTTTTTCTTTATTTCTGAGAAGTTGTTGCAATGTAATGGAGGAGTTTCAATATGTGCAGGAGCTGGACATGCCAACTAACATGAGAGCAATCATGACAAAGTTTCTGTTTAAATACAGAGAAAAATGGAGGACACACGCACATGAAATACTGGAGAGGTGCAATCACAGAGCTTGTTTTAAGGATCTGGTCTCTTTCATTGAACGCCAAGTTAAAATCATTTCTGATCCACTCTTTGGGGACATCCAAGACATTGCAACTGGTTCACCTGTGTTAAAGAGTGTTAACAAGTTCAAACCACACTCAAAGTTCAGCAAGGTCAGAGGTAACAGCTTTGCCGCAGTTACAGTTGTTGATGCAGGTAAAGGACATGGAACTGCATGCTCAGCCCCACAAAGGTCAGACTCTAAGGGAAGCATCCGGGAAGCATGTGTCTGCTGCTCTCAGTCTCACAAGCTGGAAGAGTGTCCAAAGCTGAAAGAGAAGAAGCATCGTGATAAAATAGACTTTTTGAAGGAAAAGGGGATGTGCTTTGGTTGCCTGTGTAGTGGACACAGGAGCAAGAATTGCGACAGGCGCTTAACTTGCAAAGAGTGTGGCCAGAGTCATCCCACAGTGCTTCATATCTCTGGAAAGACAAGAACCAGCACAGGAAGTGAACACACTAAGGGCACAGCACATGTTAACCAACCTGTCTCAGAAACTTGTGGACACACAGGGGCCGGACAGGAGGATAGCATCTTGTCTATCTTGCCAGTGCAGATCAAATCCATCAGAGGAAGCAAGATAATACAAACTTATGCTTTCCTGGATCCTTGGAGTACGGCTACCTTCTGCTTCTGATCTTATGCAAAGGTTAAACATCACTGGTAGGAAAGCCAGTTTCCTTCTGCAGACTATGGGACAGGAAAAGGTTGTTCCAACTAGCGCACTGAATGGTTTGGAGGTGGCTGGTTTAGGCAGTAACAGCTTCTACAGTCTCCCTGAAGTCCTCACTCAAGATAAAATGCCTGTGACTACCAGTAACATTGTTACACAGGAAGAATTGCAGAAATGGCCATATCTCTTTGATGTACAGATCCCCTGCATCGATGCTGATGTTGACCTGTTGATTGGCACCAACGCTCCCAAGGTATTGGAACCGTGGGAGGTCATCAACAGCAAAGAGGATGGTCCATATGCAATACGTACTGTACTTGGTTGGGTGGTTAATGGTCCCCTTCGAGATGGAGAGAACAGCATGCCTGAAACAGGTTTCTCAGTGGCTGCTGTCAATAGGATTTCTGTCTGTAAGCTGGAGGAGATGCTGAGCAACCAGTACAGTCATGACTTCAATGAACGAAGTTCAGAGGAACAAGGAGCATCAAGAGAGGATATGAGGTTCCTGAAAGTTATGGATGAGTCAGCACAACTACAGGATGGACATTACAGCTTGAAAATTCCCTTCAGAAAGGACCAGTTCACACTTCCTAATAACCTTTCTATGGTTAAACAAAGGCTGATGGGATTAAAGGGGAAGTTCAGGAAAGATGAGCTATTCCACAAAGAATACACCAGCTTCTTCAGTGATGTAATTAAGAATGGTTATGCAGAGAAGGTGCCTCTACATCAGCTGGAAGGTGAACATGGAAAACTCTGGTACATACCCCATCATGGTGTATGCCATCCTAAAAAAGGTACATTGCGTGTTGTGTATGACTGTTCAGCTGAGTTTAAAGGAACCTCACTCAATAGCCAGCTGCTACAAGGGCCGAACCTCACTAGCTCACTACTAAGTGTTCTCACCAGATTCAGACAAGAGCCAGTGGCGGTTATGGGGGACATCAAATCCATGTTTTACTAGGTTAGAGTGGCTGAAGAGGACAAAAAATTCCTACGCTTTTTGTGGTGGCCTGAGGGCGATGTGAGCCGAGAACCAGAGGAATTTAGAATGACAGTTCATCTATTCGGGGCAGTCTCCTCTCCAAGTTGTGCTAGTTATGCACTTAGAAGAACGGCACAGGACAACCAGGCTAACTTCTCACTGGAGGTGGTGGAAACAGTTAGAAGAAACTTCTATGTTGACGACTGTTTAAAGAGCTTGCGCTCAGAAGAGGAGGCAGTTGCCATGGTTCAGAGTCTCACTGAAATCTGTCAAAGGGGAGGTTTTACTCTGACGAAGTGGATCAGTAATAGCCGGATAGTACTGCAAACCATTGAGGAGGAGCACAGAGCCACAGACTGGAAAGAACTGGATCTGGATAGAGATGAGCTTCCAGTCGAACAAGCTCTTGGGCTGCAATGGTGTGTGGAGTCGGACACATTCAGGTTCAAAATGGCGATGAAAGAACAACCACAGAGCAGGAGAGGAATGTTGTATGTAATAAGCTTGGTTTATGATCCCCTGGGCTTTCTCGCCCCAGTAACCCTCCCAGCCAAAGTCATGTTGCAGGAGCTCTGTCGGAGACATTGTGGATGGGATGATGTGGATCCTGTGGAAATTGACCGGCAGTGGAAAAGGTGGCTGGAAGATCTAAAAGGGTTAACAGCATTCAAAGTTGAGCGATGCATTAAGCCCAAAGACTTTGGACAGCCCATAAAGGCACAGCTGCACAACTTCTCTGATGCCAGTCAAGATGGTTTTGGTACGGTTACTTACCTCAGGATTGAAAACAGCGAGGGGGTCCATGTTTCTTTCCTGCTGGGTAAGGCAAGAGTTACCCCTTTAAAACCTGTAACCATTCCTCGCAGGGCCGGTTCTAGGCAGGTATATATGAGGGGGCAGTCAGAAATGTGAAGGGGGCATCATGTGTACACATCATGCTCCAGCACTTTTTTCTGTGCTTATAGTAACGGTGCTTTCTTCATTGAAACGGGTCTATGTGTCCAACCCCAACCTGGAGAAGTGGATTGCACTTTGTCAGGCCTCTACCTTCAGACCTGTCCAACTTGGGTGTCCCCTCTGAACACTAACTGAGGCATACAAACCCCCTGACCACAATAAGGTGGCAATCCTTCAAGGGGGGAAACTGAAAAATAAAAATAAAATAAATTAATAAAATGAAATGAAATAAAACATTCTTCATCCAGATCTTCATCCAGATTTTATCAACCAACAACATAATATTTATCTTAACTGGATGACCTGATTTTCAAATAAGTTTTAACCTAAGGTAGAACTTCTCACACTACAGTAAACTATATATAATACTACATGTACTAATATTGTGGCAAGCTCATATAGAAGAAGGTGAAGTGAGACAGATTTCTGTTTTATACAACCCCTGTGTTCCTTACACCGCTTGACTATAGGAGGTGCTATTTCTTCAACATCAGAATTAACAACAGCCGTACATGATTACTGGCCAGAGGTAATCAAACACACCAGGAGACTCAGTCGCGGTGGCTACACTACTAATTACAGTTAACATCAAACTTAACACTATGTATGGCCATATAACCTGGAAACTCACATAACACAATTAAATATGCACATAACATCACTAAAACATGGCTTTCCTTTCAAACATTAACAGTCCCATGAGCCTTTGAGCTCAAACCAGAGAACCAGCTCAAATTGTCCCAATCAGAGTGACCACTCCCCCCTCTGGTCGCTACAATATTTACAAAACTGAAAGGTAGTCTTATTGAATAATAATACAAAATCTTCTCAAACTATTTTATAAAACACAACAGATATACAGCAGAACTTTTTTTTTCTTGTTTTTTTGTTGGCAGCTTAACATGCTGCTTTGGGGGAGCACTTGTTGACAGGATGGAGGGAGCTGGTGCAGGAGAATCAGTGCTTGCTGATGCTAAAGGTGCAGTATTGCTAGCTGCTGTGATTATTAAAAAAAACAGTACAGAACTACAGTCTGGGGCGGGGCTTTACGTATGGGTCCGTCCATAGACTGTATAAAGGGTCCGTCAGACACAGGTCACTTGTCTTCAGTTTGTCACATGCAGTGGATGTGGGCACTCATCTCTATGCTTGTAACGCTGCTGCTCCTTCAATGTCTAACCCACTCCGTGGCAGTGCTGAACCCTGACACAGGGCTGAGGGTTGTGTGCGGGTGTGTGTGCGGGTGTGTCTGTGCTGCGCAGCCTGTGGTGAATACACGTCATAGACTGTATATGATACACGCACAGCGGAGGGACAGAGAGATGAGAGGGAAGCCGACACTGTAGGCTATCCTGTGTGTCCCTTTTTCGGTGGATTTTTCCGCTAATGCAGATTATTTTGTCAACTTGTAATGTATATTAATTTTGTGAGTATATTAAAATGTGCTTTCTCAACTTCCAAAATTTTGATTTGAGGGGGCAAGACATTTATTTAAGGGGGCTCTGCCCCCTCTTGCCCCTGCGTAGAGCCGGCCTCGGTTCTCGCTGTGCGGGTAGATCGGATGTTGAGAGCTGAATTGGAGCTGCGACTGGATCAATCAACCTTTTGGACAGACAGCACTGCAGTGCTCAAGTACATCAAGAATGAGGACAAGCGTTTCCACATATTTGTGGCAAATAGAGTAACCACCATTAGAGATGCAACTCAAGTCTCTCAGTGGAGGTATGTTAATACCAACGACAACCCTGCTGACTTTGCCTCCAGAGGTATGAAGGTTGGAGATCTGCTGAATGGAGGTGGCTGGATTGAGGGCCCGAAGTTTCTCCTTTGCCCAGAAAAGGATTGGCCTGTAGACATCACAGAGGTTGCAATTGCAGATGATGATCTGGAGGTCAAAAGAGAAGATACAGTAAACACCATCATTGCTCAAGGCTCTCAGACTGCTACAGATCAGCTCTTGTCATACTTTTCGGATTGGAGGAAACTTAAAGTGGCTGTGGCATGGTTTCTGAAATGGAAGAGAATTCTGTTCCAGTTGAAACAAAAGAGAAAGGAGTTATATGCTCTTGACCTGCACAGAAAGTAGACGGATCAGCTCTTAATGTGTCACTGGAGATGGAGATGGTCAAAGGAGCCACGGAAAGCCAGATGTTGTCAGCTGAGGATCTCATGGATGCTGAAATGGCCATCATTCACTACAGTCAGCAAAAAAGGTTTAAAGAGGAAATTGCTGGAATATCTGTGTCAAAAAACAGTTCAGTGTATAAGCTTGATCCATGTCTGCAGGATAGACTTCTGAGGGTAGGAGGAAGGTTGAGTAAGGCTGCTCTACCAGAAGAGACTAAACATCCACTCATTCTGTCCAAAGATCAATATATCTCTACTCTCATATTAAAACATATCCATTAACAAGTGGGTCACAGTGGAAGAAATCACACACTGGCAAAGCTGCGTAACAGGTTTTGGATAACAAATTCCAATGCAGCTGTGAGGAAAATCATATCGCAGTGCAACTTCTGCAGGAGATATAAAGGAAGAGTAGGCGAACAAAAAATGGCGCACCTACAAAAGGAAAGGCTTCTTCCTGATCTCCCCCCCTTTACAAATATTGGAGTAGATTACTTCGGGCCTTTGGAGGTAAAGAGAGGTCGAAGTCTCTGCAAACGTTATGGCGTCATCTTTACCTGCCTTGCAAGCAGAGCCATTCATCTGGAAGTAGCGCCATCTTTGGACACTGATGCATGTATTAATGCTATTCGAAGGTTCATCAGTCGAAGAGGACAGGTGTCCACTATGCGCTCAGATAATGGAACAAATTTTGTGGGAGCGGAGAAAGAATTGAGGGAAGCACTATCATTGTTAAATCACAAACTGATACAGGGAGTTCTGTTGCAGGATGGCAGCCAGTGGAGTTTCAACCCACCCTCAGCATCACACCATGGTGGTGTCTGGGAACGTGTTATCAGAATGGTGAGGAAAGTTCTCACCTCTGTGCTGCACTTGCAAACCCTGGATGATGATGGTCTTCATACAGTCTTATGTGAGGTTGAGTCTATATTGAATGGTCGACCCCTCACTAAGCTTTCAGACGATCCCACTGATCTTGAGCCTCTCACTCCTAACCACATTCTTCTGATGAAAGGGAAACCAGTCATGTCACCTGGGCTGTTTAACAAGGACGATGTATATGTGAAGAGGAGATAGCGACAAGTTCAGTCGCAGATTTGTTTTGGAAAAGATGGGTGCAGGAATACCTCCCCCTGCTGCAAGAATGCCAGAAATGGAATCAGAAAAGGAGAAATTTCATTCCAGGAGACATAGTCATGGTGATGGATACTGCTGCTCCTCGTGGATCCTGGCTTCTGGGCAGAATCTTGGAAACCTTTCCAGATAAAAAGGGATTTGTACGCTCTGTACGACTCCAGACAAAGACTAATGTATTGGAAAGACCTATCAGTAAGCTTTGCTTATTGCAGGAAGCCACAAGCAACTAGAGATATGAGATATAGTGACCTCTGAGTAAAAAAATGGGTTATACAGATATTTGCTTTGTTTTTCTTTTTGTTTTTTTGTGTGGTTTGATTCACTTTATATGCATGTCACTTAAGTAATGGCTCTATTTATTCACATGTGAAGGTAATTGTAATGTCAGTGGCCATTCAATTAGGGGCCGGTGTGTTAGAGCCATTTGTATTTGTAATAATTTGTGTGTCATGTAATTCCCTGTTCGCCACAGCAGGTGGCGCATTTGATTTACTACACGGAGCCTGTGATGACGTGTCAATCAGTTATCCCGGTAGCAGCCCCTCATTGTGGCTTAGGGTTTGTTTGTTTTTGTTAAAACCAAGTCACTACAAAGATCTTGAATCCAACACATCCATTCCTGTATGATGGAGTCAGATACTGTATCATCCCATCCAATCTTTTTTCTGCACAAATCTTGCAGGATTTTCTTGGCAGTCAGGACTACTGGTGCCAATATTCCAAGGGGATCATATATGAAGCTCACTGTTGAAAGAATCCCCCTTCTTGTGAGAAGTCTGTCTCTCAAGATTATTTTAAACTTGAAAACATCAGACTGTACACACCATTGTACACCTAACACCCTCTCCACAGGGAGGTTGTCACAGTCCAAATCCAGATTCTACATTTCCTTTGCTCTCTCTGTTTCAGGTATGGCAGACAACACGCAGCGGCTGTTACTTATCCACTTGTTAAGCAGAAAGCCTCCCTTGAAACAAAGTGCTCGTAGCTCATGATAAAGAGCTATTGCATCCTCCTCTGAAACTACTGCAGAGAGGCAGTCATCCACGTAAAAGTTGTACATAATGGTGTTCACAGCTTGAGGGCTGAATTCCTTCCTATTATCCTCAGCACATCTCCTAAGGGCAAAGTTTGCACAACTTGGAGATGAAGTTGCTCCAAAAAGATGCACCGTCATTCTGTATTCCAACATGTTCTGACTGTACTCTCCATTAGGCCACCAGAGGAACCGCAACAAGTCACGGTCTTCCTTTGGTACTTTCACTTGGTGAAACATTGCCTCAATATCCGCAGCAATGACAACAGGTTCCTTACGGAATCCAGTCAAGACTCCCATTAATGTACTGGTCATGTCTGGCCCCAGTAAGAGCTGAGAATTCAGTGAAACCCCCTGAAATGTTGCTCCACAGTCAAACACCACTCTTAGTTTCTTCTTTTGTGGATGCAAGACCCCATGATGTGGTAGCTACCATTTTCTGCCATCACTGCGTTCCAAGATACAATCTGGCACTATCTCTGCATAGCCTTTGGATATCATGTCAGACATGAAGCTGGTGTAGTCTGAATGAAAGGAAGGATCTCTCTTAAATCTTCTCTTTAAGTTTAGTGTACATTGTTCAGCAACACTTCTGTTGTCAGGCATGCATATTTCCCTTTCCTTAAAAGGTAATTCAATGCAATAATGGCCATCCACTAGCGTGGCAGATTTTGAGACCAAATCCAAGAATAACTGGTCTTCTTTTGAATTTTCTTTGTCATCACTGAGACACTCAGGGAAGTCATTCCTGAACTGTTGCTCCCATAGCTCATCACGTTTTACAACTGATATCCTGTTGACATTTATTGTTGACTGTTCCTGAGGATCATCATTTTTTTCCTCCTAATGGTCCATTAACTGTCCACCCGAGCATGGTTCTGACAGCGTAGGGTCCATCTCCCACACTCTGGATAATATCCAGTGGTTCTAGAGCCTTAAGTACATCTGAGCCAATCAGCAACTCTATCCCAGAGTCAATGTCAGATAAATGAACAGTCTTCAGATGGGGCCACTGTTTGATATCCTTTTGATGTGGGATGTTTCCTTTGTGCACAGGCATAGTCTTCTGAAAGAAATCAACCTTTCTATCAGTTCTGCTAAGAGAATGGTACAACTAACCTTTTATGGCTTAATTCGTCTATTCTCAGCACATTGATGCAAATTGCTCAGTGAATTACTTATTCTCTTTGGACATACACTGAAACACCCAGATATTTCAGAATTCATCACATTGAACTACTTGTGTTTAGAAATCAACCTTTCTATCAGTTCTGCTAAGAGAATGGATTACAACTAACCTTTTATGGCTTAATTTGTCTATTCTCAGCAAGTTTATTAAACTGACCACTGAATCACTTATTCTCTTTGGAAATAGACTAAAAGACCCAGATATCAGAATTCATCACATTGAACTTCTTCTGTTTAGAAATCAACCTTTCTATCACGTCTCTTAAGAGCATGGATTATAACTAACCAATAATGGCTTAATTCATCTGTTCTCAGCAAGTTTAATGCAGTGTTACAGCAGCAAGTGGACAGTAGAAATGGAAGAACATCAATAAGAAATAATAAAGAACAATAGATAAGTACGAATAGTAAAGCATATAATAATAAACAATTACACAACATTGAAGAGGCCAATTCTTCAAGAAATAGTTTTCGCAATTCTACACAGTAGGTCACATATGGGACAATGAAGCCACAGTACTGTAGTGATGGTTGATTTAGAAGATCTTTGACTCAATTAATATGAAAAAATGACTAGAAATTAGAAATGAAAAGCATCCGTCTACTGAAACCCTTACATCTATATATTATTATGTTCTCAGGTCAAAGGTCATTAGTGAGTGATGGCACCCAGATTAATTTTATAAGACTAAATGATTATTAATTCTCGTATATTTACTTTGAAAGGCACCTGGCAGACCGTCACACACACACACACACACACACACACAGACACACACACACACACACACACACACACACACACACACACATACGCACACACACGCGTACATGACCACAAAAGACAGAACCCTTACATCTATCTATCTATCTATCTATCTATCTATCTATCTAGCTATCTAGCTATATATGTATATCATTGACTGCCACCTGATGAAGCAGGATTATGACTATGTTTCTGTCTGTATTGTGCACGTGAGTTCTGTTAACAGTAACATGTTCGATCAGTTAAAAAATCAGACTTCATTTTAGAATCATTTTAAAATCACAGCAGTTTTATTCAGCAATGCAAACTCACTCAATAAGAGCATTTCATAGATGTTCCCGGGTCAAAATAAGATAAGATATTTCTTTATTACTCCCACAATGGGGAAATTTGCAGTGTTAAAGCAGCAAGTGGACATTAGAAATGGAAGAACATCAATAAGAAATAATAAACAACAATATCAATCAATCTTTATCAATCAATCTTTATTTGTATAGCGCCAAATCACAACAAAGTCATCTCAAGGCACTTTACACATAGAGCAGGTTCTAAACCGAACTCTTCAGGTTTTAACTTTAAAGAGACCCAACATTCCCACATGAGCAACAGTGGCGAGAAAAAACTCCCTTTTAACAGGAAGAAACCTCAGGCAGAACCAGACTCAGAAGTGGGCGGACATCTGCCTCGACCGGTTGGGGTTGAGAGGAGAGAAAGGAAGGATAGAGGAGAGAAGCACAATGAAAATCAACAATGGAGCTAGATGGTCCGGGACTGGAATCCATCATCCGGACGTCTACAGGCCCAGATTACCTGTAAGACCAGAAAGCAGAACCAGAAACCAGAAACCAGAAAGACAACTCCGGGGAAGAAGTTTAGGTTATTGAATGCATTAATAGAACATGAATGTTAATGGATATAGATGGATGGATAGATAGAGAGAGAGGGAGGAGGAGAGAGAGGCCCAGTGCATCATGGGGGTCCCCCGGCAATCTAAGTCTATGGCAGCATAAGCTAAGAGCTCAAAGAGCCCTAACTATAAGCTTTATCAAAAAGGAAAGTTTTAAGCCTCTTAAATGTAGGGAGGGTGTCTACCCCCCGGACCAAATCTGGAAGATGGTTCCACAGGAGAGGAGCCTGATAGCTGAAGGCTCTACCTCCTGTTCTACTTTTAGAGATATTAGGAACCACAAGTAGACCTGCATGCTGGGAGCGCAGTCTTCTAGTAGGTACATAAGGTACTATCAGTTCTTTAAGATATGATGGGGCCTGACCATTAAGAGCTTTGAAGGTGAGGAGGAGGATTTTGAATTCTATTCTGAATTTTACGGGAAGCCAATGCAGTGAAGCCAAGATGGGAGTAATATGATCTCTCTTTCTAGTTTTTGTCAGAACACGGGCAGCTGCATTCTGGACCAGCTGGAGAGTCTTTAGAGACTTGTTAGGACAGCCTGATAATAATGAATTGCAGTAGTCCAGCCTAGAAGTAACAAATGCTTGAACTAGTTTTTCAGCATCATTTTGAGACAGGATATGTCTAATTTTTGCAATATTACGCAGATGAAAGAAGGCAGTCCTTGAAATTTGTTTTATGTGGGAATTAAAGGACAGATCCTGATCAAAGATAACTCCTAGGTTTCTTACAGTGGTGCTGGAGGCCAGAGTAATGTCATCCAGAGTAATTATGTCGTTATAGTGAATTTCTAAGGTGTTTAGGGCCAAGCACAATAACTTCAGTTTTTTCTGAGTTTAATAACAGGAAGTTGCAGGTCATCCAGGCCTTTATATCCTTAATGCATTTTTGTAGTTTAGTTAATTGGTTAGTTTCATTTGGCTTTATTGATAGATATAATTGAGTATCATCTGCATAACAATGAAAATGTATTGAGTGATTCCGGATAATGTTTACAAAAGATAAGTACGAATAGTAGACCATATAATAATAAACAATTACACAACATTGAAGAGGCCAATTCTTCAAGAAATAGTATTAGCAATTCTACATAGTAGGTCACATATGGGACAATGAAGCCACAGTACTGTAGTGATGGTTGATTTAGAAGATCATTGCATGCGTCTACTGAAACCCTTACATCTGTATATTATTACGTTCTCAGGTCAAAGGTCATTATGTGAGTGATGGCACCCAGGTTAATTTTATAAGACTAAATGATTATTAATTCTCAAATCTTTACTTTGAAAGGCACCTGGCAGACCTTCACACACACACACACACACACACACACACACACACACACACACACACACAATTAACATGAAAAAATGACTAACAATTAGAAATTAAAAGCATCCTTCTACTGAAACCCTTAAATCTATATATTATTATGTTCTCAGGTCAAAGGTCATTATGTGAGTGATGGCACCCAGGTTAATTTTATAAGACTAAATGATTATTAATACCTAAATCTTTACTTTGAAAGGCACCTGGCAGACCGTCACACAAACACACACACACACACACACACACACACACACACACACACACACACACACACAAACATAAATGTGTGTTTATCTATCATCTATCTATCTGTCTATCTATCTATCTATCTAGCTATCTAGCTATCTATCTATCTTAATTTTATAAGACAAGATGATTATCAATTCTCAAATCTTTACTTTGAAAGGCATCTGGCAGACCTTCACACACACACACACACACACACACACACACACACACAAACATAAATGTGTGTCTGTCTGTTTATCTATCTATCTATCTATCTATCTATCTGTCACAGTCCTGTAGTGAAGGTTGATTTGCAAGACCTTTGATTCAATTAATATGAAGAAATGACTTGAAATTAGAAATGAAAAGCATGCGTCTACTGAAACCCTTACATCTGTATATTATTATGTTCTCAGGTCAAAGGTCATTATGTGAGTGATGGCACCCAGGTTAATTTTATAAGACTAAATGTTTCTTAAATCTTTACTTTGAAAGGCACCTGGCAGACCTTCACACACACACACACACACACACACACACACACACACACACACACAGACACACAGACACACACAAACATAAATTTGTGTCTATCTATCTATCTATCTATCTATCTATCTATCTATCTATCTATCTATCTTAATTTCATTAGACTAAATGATTATTAATTCTCAAATCTGTACTTTGAAAGGCACCTGGCACACCTTCACACAAACACAGACACACACAAACATAAATGTGTGTCTATCTATCTATTTATCTAACTAACTAACTAACTAACTATCTATCTATCTATCTATCTATCTATCTATCTATCTATCTATCTATCTATCTATCTATCTATCTATCTATCTATCTATCTATCTATCTATCTATCTATCACAGTACTGTAGTGATGGTTGATTTAGAAGATCTTTGACTCAATTAATTTGAACACATGTCTCCAGTTCACTGAAAACTTTATGCTCAATACACTGACAACTTCACATTTTCACATCACACCTGTGTTTATTGCATAATGGACCACCACTCAGTACTAACTAATTTGTGATATCACAAATCTGAAACTGAGATTTAAGGTGAGTACAGACAAACTTTCACCCTTCAGCCAATTAATGTGAAAACAGCCATCTAACTCATACATCATTCTGCACATGAAGCAGCTGGTAGCCATGTGGCTAACGTTATCAATAAGCATTATAAAATAGTAACACAGGAAGGAATAGTAATGCTTATGACTAGTGCTGTGTGTTATCACATTGTATGCCCGCATATTCTATAGCACAAAGAGAAAGAAGTGGGTATGAAAATATGTATGGCTTGCTTGTGTAATGTTAGTTGGCCAAACACAGTAATGCTGTCTGGACAGTACACATAATAGAAACACTAGTGCTCCTGCTAACCATGCTTTATTCCTTGCTATTTCAGAAACTTTTGATTAAATGTATGATATTTAGCTATTGGACTGGAAAATATACATTTTGGTCTTAGCAACTACTGGTGTTTTCTATAACTAAAGAAGTTTATTGTAATTGACAGCTTAGCAATTCTGAAATGTTTAATGTGTGAATTATTGGTCATGTTGGGTTTGTTTAGATTAAAGCTCTGAAATATTTTATACACCGGTTACATTTTTTGTCTTGCATTCCTCAGATCATAATGCCCAATAATGCTAGTCTCCACCATGGCAGACTAGCAGGTGCTGCATGATGGAATGAATAACACCAGGAGCTACTCTTCAGACTCTTCATCACATCCTCATCAGTGGCTTTGAGTACAGCAGGCCATAAAGGCAGACAAACCATACTAAATTACACTTGGCATGCTGCTACTTTGTCACTACTGATCATATACCTTACATGGTGTCATTATTCTCATTTTTTCTGAATTTGATTTGCTTTTGATCTATTGTCTAATGTGTTTCTTCTTAAACTTAAGGGCCAGTAACAGAACTGTAATACATCAGTGGAGTTTTGTTTTCATTCCAACTGCCAAGTGTAGATTGTACAGATTAACAATTGATCTTTTTTGACCAGATGGTTACAGCAAGAAGAGAAAGGGAATAAGTGATTCAGTGATTAGTTGCATGAACTTGCTGAGAATAGACGAATTAAGCCATAAAAAGTTAGTTGTAATCCATTCTCTTAGCTGAACCCATAGAAAGGTTAATTTCTAAACACAATTAGTTCAATGTGATGAATTCTGATATATTTGAGTGTTTTAGTGTATGTCCAAAAAGAATATAAGTGATAGATAGATAGATAGATAGATAGATAGATAGATAGATAGATAGATAGATACAAAGACACACATTTTTGTTTGTGTGTGTCTGTGTGTGTGTGAAGGTCTGCCAGGTGCCTTTCAAAGTAAAGATTTGAGAATTAATAATCATTTAGTCTAATGAAATGAAGATAGATAGATAGATAGATGGATAGATGGATAGATAGATAGATAGATAGATAGATAGACAGACAGACAGACAGACAGACAGACAGACAGACAGACAGACAGATAGATACACATTTATGTTTCTGTGTGTCTGTTTGTGAGTGAATGTCTGCCAGGTGCCTTTCAAAGGACAGATTTAAGAATTAGTAATCATGTAGTGTTAACCTGGTAGTCATCACTCACATAATGACCTTTGACCTGAGAACATAATAATATACATATGTAAGGTTTCAGTAGACGGATGGTTTTCATTCCTAATTTGTCGTCATTTCTTCATATTAATTGAGTCAAAGGTCTTCCAAATCAATCATCACTACAGTACTGTGACAGATAGATAGATAGATAGATAGATAGATAGATAGATAGAGGCCAGGTGCCTTTCAAAGTATAGATTTGAGAATTAATAATCATGTGGTCTAATCAAATTAAGATCGATAGATAGATAGATAGATAGATAGATAGATAGATAGATAGATAGATAGATAGATAGATAGATAGATGGATAGACACATAGACACATAGATAGATAGATACACATTTATGTTTGTGTGTGTCTGTGTGTGTGAAGGTCTGCCAGGTGCCTTTCAAAGAACAGATTTAAGAATTAATAATCATTTAGTGTTATAAAATTAATCTGGTTGCCATCACTCACATAATGACCTTTGACCTGAGAACATAATAATATACAGATGTAACGGTTTCAGTAGACGGATGCTTTTCATTTCTAATTTCTAGTCATTTCTTCATAGTAATTGAGTCAAAGGTCTTCCAAATCAACCATCACTACAGTACTGTGACAGAGAGACAGAGAGATAGATAGATAGATAGATCTCTGTGTGTGTGTGAAGGTCTGCGTGGTGCCTTTCAAAGTAAAGACGACCTTTGACCTGAGAACATCGTCGACATGCTCTTACTGTAGTAACGGAGCTCAGTGTGATTTTGCATTTCTTAAAGAAAATGCTGTGATTTTAATTGATTCTAAAATGATGGAGGTGATAGATAAATAGATAGATAGATGTAAGGGTTTTGTGTGTGCTGTTTCAGTAGACGGATGCTTTTCATTTCTAATTTCTCGTAATCTTTTCATATTAATTGAGTCAAAGATCTTCCAAATCAACCATCACTACAGTACTGTTGCTTCATTGTCCCATATGTGACCTACTGTGTAGAAGTGTGGAGGAACACATAGAAAACAAACACAGATCCAACATCTTCACCCTGTAAAAAAAAGTGGAGCCATAAGAATTATGGCACTAAAATAAAAGCACTAAAGTTTAAGGATCTGGTTTTACTTCAAAACTTTTAATAATACCCAAGGGTTGTTTTAAATGATTTGGTACAGTGTGTCTTTTTGACTTGTTTATTTGAATGTGTTTTGGCTTTAATTTGATCATTGAATGATTCATATTTTGTTGGTTATTTTACTGTTATTTCTATTTTGGTATGTGTCCTTGTCTATATATTCTACTTTATATAATAACTAGAAAATTTAGCAATTTCATAAGAAATTGCGTGTGGGAGCTGCAAACTGGCAGACGCATCCCTCGCAAACTGCCAGATGCAGCCGCTGCCACCATTCCTGTTATTGCTACCTTCACTGCAGATTTCTGTTGGAGCAGCAATTATTCAACATTTTGTGGCGCCACCTACAGGTGAAGTTTCATTAAATACCACAAAGGTGTTCAATATCCCCATCTGTACAATTCTGCTGTCATCATAGAAGGTTGACATTAAAAGATATGGAACTTAATAAGTCATATGTTGGTGTTTCACTAATGGCCACAAGGTGGGGCTATTGGCTCCATGTTTCACTATATCGTACACATTGACATGGAGAACTAATGTACCAAGTTTCATTTCATTGAAGACAACAGAACTGTAGGAATATTGTGTTATAATATTACAGTAGCGCCCCCATTTGGTAAAATTGTATCAAATTTTACATAATGGTGCACTATCACTATATGTACAAAATTCTCAAATTTGGTGTTGATCCGAATCGGCATTGAAGAGTTATTGATCGTTAAATGCATCGGGCCACGCCCCCAACAGTTTGCTAACCAATTACGGACAAACGGTAAGTGATACCACAAAACGAAGATAATAGCTGTGTTCGGGGTCCTCTAAACATGTTGTGTACCAAGTTTGGTGAAGATTGGATGAAAAATGTGCCAAAAGTAGTAAAAAATGTATTTTTCAAAAAAATCAAAATGGCGGAAAAATGTTCTAGACGCAAATGGGCGTGGCCTATATCAGTCTACTTGGTACCATCCAAGGAACACACTGTGCAAAGATTGTTTGAATACGCCTTACGGTTCATGAGTTATAAGCCAAAATGTAAAACATGTAATAACTGACCACATGGTGGCGCTACAGATCATTCTTTACAATATGTGAAGCATTTGCTCATGGGCCACCTGTAGTTGAAGTTTGAATACTTTAGCACTTTTACTTTTTGAGATATGAGCTTTCAAACATTGCTCCCATTGACTTTCCATTATAAATTTTAATGTTTTAAAAAATTATATAAAATCAATGGAATATGTTAGAGATATGAAAAGTAATAGCACACATCTCCTTATGGATATGTACAATTTGACATTGAAACGAAGGTGATACGACAAATCGTGTAGGACTAGTTACACTACGAAAAACGGCGAAATAATAATAATAATATATAAAGAGCGAAGATAACATAGTGTGGGAGCTTTGCAGCTCCCACACAATAAATGAATAAACGAAATAAGAACCTCTGGTCTCTGGCGATTCAGCAGCATCCCTGAATGCCTCCAACAGAGTGGCCGGACAGCGACACTCAGTGGCTGATTGGAGCAACTGCAGCTTGTTTCTATACTTCTGAGTTCCACTGTTTTCAGCTCACTCCTGATTTTTATGTGTGTATGAACTTTTAAACTGCCGCAGCAAGATGAGCTGTTAATGTGTGTTATTAATATTGTATATTTCAGTTTAATGACTGTCTTTTAACATGTGAGACGTAGAGTAACGCATTAAAAGATGTATTGTTGAGTTTTTAAACATAAATGTGTATCTATCTATCTATCTATCTATCTATCTATCTATCTATCTATCTATCTATCTATCTATCGATGTATCTATCTATCTATCTATCTATCTATCTATCTATCTATCTATCTATCTATCTATCTATCTATCTATCTATCTATCTATCGATCTATCTATCTATCTATCTATCTATCTATCTATCTATATATCTATCTAT